>NW_020526815.1:0-93553 GCF_003368295.1 Carassius auratus
CCACTGTGATTCTGGCAAATACACGGGAAATGTGTCCCGGCAATTGTTGCACTTGTTGCTAGATTTTGCACTTTCACACTACCAGTGATTACCCGGAATATGTGCGTGCATTCACACAAACCCCTAAAGGTCCTGTAAAGACATGTGACATCAGGGTGTGACGTGTAATGTATGAGTCGAAAACGCTAGGCACGTTAACGTTCACTTAAGATGGCGATCTCAGCTTCAGCGCCGAAAGTGAGGAACTAACTGATCTCTGCTTCATTACAATTTGCAAATTTTTTAGTAGAGAACATTGATCTGCCTTCAAAACACCTGGTAAAAGAGTCACGTGATATCGTGCGTCATCACTACGACACACCTTTACAGCATTAGTTCTGACTTTTGTTCACACAGAGCTCGTTCCGGGACTGAACCCGGCAATGTTACTAGGTCCCTAATCCTGGATCAATCCCGGGACGTGTTTGCGTTCACACAGAAGGCGACCCGGAAATTTACTGGGTCCAATGTTCAGTGTGAAAGGGGCTTTAGGCTGGCCACTATAAAAGGCCACTCTAAAATGTGCAGTTTTATTGTATTGATGGTTCGAGGTGGGTGTCCGAAAACCAGTCAGTATCTGGGTGTGACCACCATTTGCCTCATGCAGTGCTACACATCTCTATCTGATAACTTTCCGCGTTCCAGTCATCTTTATTTCAGAAAGTGACCCAGCTGACTTTACCAGAAAAAAAAAAAACTCAACACCAGCATCTAGTTGATTTGTCAAGAAATTGATTTTATAATTCTACCAAGTTGTATACTAAAAGATCCGTATTGCTGCGGAAAACATTGCTATAGTATACCGTATGGTTATAACCCCTAGTTATAAGTATATATCTCTTTTAGGGTAAAGTCAAAAACAATTTCTTGAACTTTTTTTTCTTTAAAAACTGCAGTCCTTTGGAATTAAAGTGCAATGCTGGTTTATTAGATTTTACATGGGTTTTATGTAAAAATATCTCTTTTCAGCAAAACAAGCTGTTTAGTTAGCTACAGTAGAAGCACATTATGTTATTATAAAACACACTGTTTCTTAGTTGTTTCTACTCCAATATTCAGTTCAACTTCTGCTATAAAGGAGATATACACTTGCATAACCCTAATGCATAAATTATTAACCTCCAGATTCTCCACCTCAAGACACTCATCAAGATAATAGAGCAGCACTTTTAAATATATAACTCATTAATGATTTAAGCCTATATTCATTTACATATTTATTAAGTTTTATTTGAATCAATTTGAATCAATACAATTCTAAATATGTATGCAGTGTATTGGTATAAATTATTTTTTGTATTTAACAAATGTATTACATGTATCTAATTCTGTGATTTGATTTATTTCTCTTGTAGGCTAAATGATTGCGGCTTAACAGACAAAAGCTGTCCAGCTCTGGCTTCAGTCCTTGGATCTGATACCAATCTGAAAGAGCTGAACATGAACAATAATAATCTGCAGGACTCAGGAGTGAAGCTACTCTGCACTGGTGTTAAAAATATTAATTGCAAACTAGAAATACTGAGGTAAGTTTTGTGACAATCATTAGTGTTTTGTTCATTTAAATTTGGACAATTTGCAGGCTTTTAATTTCAGCATAAACTCCACATTTCAGGCCCCTCATTTATCACCGTGCATATGCACAGATGTTTGTGTAACGAGTGCGGAAGAACAGTCTCATGCAAAGTTAGGGATCTTCCGTCTTGCACTTTAACATAGGAATGTGTGTAAATATAAGCACAACTCTGAACATGCTTAAGCAGAGAATCTAGTGCTAGAAATGGCAATACTACAAAAAGAAAGTGCTGCTGCGTCTTTCCTGTGTCCTTTAATTGCAAATACTACATTAAGACTAAATATGTTTTTGCTTATATATAGTAAATGCATCTTGATGATTTAAAGTAAAAACAAGACAAAAATAATAAGGTATGCCTTTTTTTGCGTGCAGCTGGGAAGTCATTTGAAATGTAGCTTTAGTGTCATGACTGATCTTGCTTTGCTGGAGGATTCTGCAAACCATGCTCTGTGCAGAAAACATGTTTAAAAAGAGCGCACTGATCTGTTTAGTGAGTGCACAGAATGTCTTCTCAGTCGGTACTGCTTCTTTTTCCATTATTTAGGGTGAGGACATTACACATTCACATGATTTATAAAGGAGGTTTTGTCACCATATATGGTTTATTGGAGCCGTTTCTGAATGCAAATGACAGTGTTTAAATGTGTTTTTTTAAGTCTAGATCTAGGCACAATGCTCTACTGCAGGATAAACACTGTACACTCAACACATTGACATATATTATTTCAATGTTACAAGGACATTTTTAAATTCTTGCTACTGGGTTTTTTTTGTGCGTCTTGTATAAGAGATCGCTGACTGAATGAGTTGCCATCATCATCATCATCATTCACCAGTATTTGTTAAATGTCAGCTAAAACATACTGGTAAATATTCAGATTATAACTGAAGTGTTTTCTCTTCATGCAGTCTGAAGAACAACTGTATCACAGAAGGAGGTTGTCATGTTCTGGCTGCAGCTCTAAATTCAAACACTTCAATTCTGACAGAGCTGGATCTGAGCAGGAATAAAATAGGAGACTCTGGATTGACAGAAATCTCCAGCCTGCTGAGAAATTCACAGACACTACAGATACTCAGGTCTGAATTTGATTAATCTAAACATGAATCAATGTTAAGATCCAGCTGGTCTGTAAACTGGTGCTGTGTCAAAAGGAATGAAATTGGTGTGTTGGTGTAGATATGTTTATAAAATATTGACAAACGGATGGATTTTTGGAGGTGACGGGAAATGTTAATATTCTAATGGTGTAATGCATGTTTTTATGTATTCATTCATTCATCCGTTCATTCATTCATTCATCAGTTCATTAGTTTGGTCTTTCTGAAGAGTTTCAGACTGCAGTATCACAGAAGAAGGTTATAATACAGTTGCAATCAACATAATTCAACCCCCTTGACCTGCTAGACATTTTGCTGTGGAGAATATAATTTTATTAAAACCGATAACAAAGGCATTAGTAAAGTGTTAAAGTTTAATACACTTTTGTGTGATTCTCAGAATGGAACATTGATGAATCATGATGAAATTCAAATTGGATCTAAACATTCATGTTCAGAATTATTAACCCCCCCCCCAAAAAAAGTCCAAATTTATTAATAAAAATCACCAATAAACGCTGCCTGTAAGTGTCCTTCATTCAGTCATGATTTCCACTTCCTGCTACAGTTAAACACCCCATAACAGCACTGATCCACCTCCAAGTTTGACAATAGAGATGGTGTTCTTCTGCTTATGAGCTTGGTCACATCACTCCATAAAACATTACTCCAGAGCTCCACAGGTCTACACAAATGAATTTTAGCAAGTTCAAGTCTGCCTTTTGTTCTTCTTGATCAAGAGTGGTATTCTCCAAGATGTCTCAACATGAAGGCCATACTTGTCTAGTGTTCTTCTTACACACTGCACTGAAATGGTTTTCCTTCTTTCATCGGGTCATTTTGCAAGTCTTTGGCTGTACATTGCAGGTTTTTCTTCAACACCCTAAAAACTTTTTCTGGTACAACACACTTTTAGATAAGGAATAAGGCTGAGGGTTTTTAATGTCTTGGAAATCTTCTTACAGCCTTTACAGACTTTCTAAAGTAATACAATTATTTATTCTCTATAACTTTTGTGAGATCTCTGTTGACTTCTTCCATTTTTGCTACTCAACTTCAGCACATCCATGGGTTAACTCTGTGTATGTGTAACAGCTCAAGCTAATTCTGTTTTTATTAGAGTTTCTAAAGACATAATTGTGTTTTAAAACTATTTTATTCTCCACCATGCAAATAAGACATAAGAGATACTCCACTCCAAAATGAAAATGTACCCCCATGTCGTTCCAAACCCGTTAAAGCTTTATTCGTCGTTGGAACACAATTGAAGATATTTTGGATGAAAACCTGCAGGCTTTAGACTGCCAAGTAAAACAGCAATGTTGAATAAGGGTTGAATAATTGTGACATATCTCTGTTATTAAAATCGTATAACTCAAAAATAATACATTATATAAGATTATATATTGACATTATGACTTTTAATATATTACTTTTGAAACCAGTGAACTGTTATAGATGTGATTTAGATTTTATCCTGGGTCTTCAGAAAAGCTTGTATTTGTAAAGTACTGCAGTTTCTGAGGGGTTGAGTAAATTTGATTGCAACTGTAGGTTATAATTGTGGAAAATTAAAAATGCAAAAATTTAAAATTGCATTTGTTGTAGTTTACGTTCACCAATTTATAACTTTACCCAGCTTTACTGTGAAAAGAGTCCATTCAGGTCAAAAATCCTCTAATGCATCTTTTTATTTTCTTCATTCTAGAACATGTACTTGTGTGACAATCTGTGTTATAATGAAGAATGACATCTTTTCTAATAGGCTTTCAGACTGCAGTATCACTGAAGAAGGTTATAAAGCTCTGTCTTCAGCTCTGAGATCAAACCCTTCACACCTGATAGAGCTGGATCTCACAGGAAATGATCCTGGAGAATCAGGAGTGAAGCAACTCTGTGATTTACTACAGGATCCAAACTGTCAACTCAAGACACTGAGGTGAGGCCTGATTAAATAATATAAAATCAATTATACACATATTTAAAATGTATTATATATATTAGGGGTGTAACGGTACGTGTATTCGTACCGGACCGTTTCGGTACAGGGCTTTCGGTACGGTGCACGTGTGTAACGAATGACGGAATGCAATATTTTGTGCGTGGAATATAAGTACATTTTCGTGTTTCCAAATGAACATATTAAGTGGCGGAAGTCTCCGCGTTCAGCGCAAATCCTGCCCTGCAGCTGATTCTATAAGGCCGGCGACATACTGGATGCGTGGAGCAATTGTGTCTCAGTTGCGTGGCGTGTCCGTTTTTAATTCGGCTCCCATGTTAACAGGTTAGAGCTTGCAGACTGCCTGCATGAGACGCGCAGAAAAATGTGCATGCTAGAAATAGAACCGACGCCTATTTTTCACGTGACACGCAAGCGTGTTGGAAGCGTTTCCAGGCAAAATAGAATAGGAAAATATGTTTGTCATTTTGTACACAAATACATATTAATTCATGACACTTTGATGTTTGAAAGTCTATAGGTTGACATAAATAAATTATATTATATTATATTATATTAAAGTGTATTATAGAATAATATTATTTCACTAATTCAGCCAGGTACACAATCTGTTGTTGAAAATGATCAAACATGAAAGGTCAGATGCTGCAGCTGCTGTTGTTTTGATGATAAATGTCAGCACATTTTACTTTTGTTAAAAGTTACAGGTTAATCAGACATTTTTGATTAGATTTAAATAGATTCATGTTTAGATTAACACATAGATGTGCTGGTGTTCAGTAGTTTGATGCCTCAATAGTTAACATTTATGATTGTGTTATTGTGGACATTTCTCATGAAACATATTCAGTGTGATTTATTATCCTGATTGTTTAAATGTTATTGAATGCACTCTACATTAATTTCCATCAAGCTCAGATTCACAACACTGTAGATCTACTTAGGGCTGAAACGATTCCTTGAGTAACTCGATTACAAAAATTGATTTATTTTAAATCTCACGTCAGGTTCTTTCACAATGATTGTTTTAATGTGACAATGCGTTTACGTCACCCACAAAGCGGAAGGAGACACAAGCGCTGCGTCCGAGGTTGCATACTGCAAGGAGTCAGCAGTGTTTTGATTTGAGGGCGCGGGCAAATGTAAAGAGAACGTCGTGGCGTGTGTCCATTGCAAGATAGAGCTGGCATACCACAACTAGGGGCCTATGATTTCCGCGATGCAGATAATGCGGAGGGAATTGAGGAATCCAGTCATAAAAAACGGGCAGTTAAACGCGGAATGGCACGGAATTTGCCAAATTTTGAATTAATTAAAAAAGAATATTTCATTGCACTTACATCAAATCACAATATGGAATAATATCTGTAAATATTAAGCCGGAACAGACTATTTAAATATGAATCCTGCATGTTCTGCGTGTCTCTGTTAATGAATGGAGCAGAATCGCGACTTCCTTTATTTACACACACTGAAGCGCGCGTGACACTCACGGTAATTTCAGCATCTGCTGTATCACAGGACTTGAACACATGAGGAACATCTCCAGAACTGCTCTGACAGTTTGACCGTTTGATTTGAGTAAAACTAGCGTCACATCACATACACAGAACTGTAAAGGTACGTCAACCCGTCAAAATAAAAGTCCAGCTAAAGACTATTGTTCAGCAGAATGTACATAGCCTACCACAAAAAAAAAAATATATATATATATATTTTTTTTTTTAAAGGTTTAATCACACAACATTTCTTCCATGTTTTATTTTTAATAGTAAATCCCCTTTGTTTACCAAAAAGTTACGTTAATTTTCAATAATTAAAAGATAAATTAAATTAATGTTTTGTGTTTAATGTGCATCTCAGAAAATGCTTTATTTAAAACCCCAACTGAATGGCACTTAAATGAACTTAATTCATCTGTCAACTTTCTTGTCATTGTTCACAGTACAAGTACAGACAGAGAAACAATAGGTAATAATTAAATGTTTATTCATGATGTATGCATTGCATTCTATGCATTAAAAAAAAAAAGTTGTAAATTTTAAGAGGCCTGTGATGGTCACGGAGGGACCGCACGTTCAACATGGACGTTAATACGCACAAACACACACCGAGACTGTTTGGTGATACAAGAGTTTATTGTAAGTATTGATCAGAGAGTGAATAAAATACCTGCAATCCTCAGGCCATACTCTCCACTGCAGAAACAGCACCATTACCACATGTGGAGGGACAAACTCACAGAAAACACTTTACACATGTTCCCTTAAATATACAGAGTCTGAAACAAACATATTGGCATGATGTTCTACTTAATAAATCTACTTTAATGTTATTAATTCGTTCACATTAAACAGGAAATAACAGCAATAACTCGGCCACGTTACCCCTGAAACCCCCACGCTCAATTAATACATGGTAGATCCCCACCCTAAGCGGAACCAATAATTCCTGCCATTGTTTCTTACCAAGACTCTAAAAATCACGGGACAAACGCTACACGGGAACAATACACATAGTTTACAGGTATTTCATTCACTCTCTGATCAATAATTACAATAAACTCTTGTATCACCAAACATTCTCTGTGTGTGTTTGTGCGTATGTGTGCGTATTAATGTCCATGTTGAACGTGCGGTCCCTCCGTGACCGTCACAATACCCAGGAGTCTTATTTTATCTTTCATAATTAATATTGCACTTTAATTAAGCAAAAACACATTTTATCCGATTACTCGATTAATCTATGGAATTTTTGGTAGAATACTCGATTACTAAAATATTTGATAACTACAGCCCTAATTCTACTACAGCCGATCTATTACAGACCACAAACATTTGATGGAGACGATCACTGATGATTCAGCACACACACACACACACGTCTGAACCTGCAGTTCCTCTCATAATGAGCAGAATTATCAGTTAAATAAAACTATCCAGAGATGATCTGATCATGTTCTCTATTAGTGGATCAGAAATCCAGTATTTGGTGAATTCTGCTACATAATAATAGAAAGAGCCGGCATCAAAAGATAATCTAAATATATCACTATGAATGCTTAGCTGTCACAAGCTAGTTATCTCTTTGTTAACTTTCCTCATCTCCTGCTTAAAAGCCAGAACGATCTTCAGATTTTTGAGAATCATAAGCTTTTGCCCCTGAGTTTCTTTTAAATTTACTTTTGACTTTTGTCTTTCTTAAAAAAAATTATATTTAAATGTTCAACTGTTTAAACTTGAACTAGAGCTTTTCGTTACAAACAATGTTTGATCATCTTTAAATGTTTTGTGATGCAATGCACATTGAATTGATTCCAGCTTCATCTTCTCTTCTGCAGGTGTTTGGGTCCTGCTGCAGATGAAGGCTGTCAGTATGTGAATGGAATTGTGGGTAAAAACCCGTTACTCCTGAGAGAGCTGAATCTGACTGGACGTGAACATGGAGACACAGGAGTGAATCAGATCTCTGCTCTACTGCAGGATAAACACTGTACACTCAACACACTGAAGTGAGTATCTTACATCATTTCACATGTTACATGACTAGTAATGTTACAGTCGTCTATTTTAATTCTCATTTGAGTCCGACCTCACGTTATAAAGCTTGGAAGAGCCTGGACATTTTTAATATAACTATGATTATATTTGTCTCAAAGAAGAAATTCATATACATCTAGGATGTCTTGAGGGTGAGTAAATCATGGGGTCATTTTCATTTTTGGGTGAACTATCCCTTTAAGTGCACAGAGGTTAGAGAAAATAATGTGAACACATTAGAAATAGACAGTATTTTATTAAAGTGTTTACTGTCTTTTGTCTTTAATACAGCTTCCAACCTTCTTAGAAAAGATTAATACAACTTTTGAATAGACATCAGTTACATTTCGTCTCTAACTTCTGCTGTGACTGCTGAATGTGATCATGTTTACTGACTACAAACCGAGGATTGAAGACTAATTTTAAAAAAAGTATATGCGTGTATGCCAGGTTTTTTGGCCAACTGGGTCTCTGAGTTTAGGTTAAGGAGGTTATGAATGAAGCTGGAGTTTCTCTGCGTCTGGAGAGCATCAGTGCAGAGGATCATTTTATAAAGTTAAAGACTATGAAGTGCAACACACACACCTCTGATACAATCTCAGAAAAAGTAGTCTGGGGTTTCATGACCCTTTAAAAACTAACTTCCCATCACCCTCACTGACTGTTACCAGTGATGCGCGGGTCAATATATAAACAACCCACACCTGACCAGTGTTTTAAACTAACCCGCCCGCAACTCGAACCGCAAAAAAAGAGAAAGAAAATGATGTAGCGGCATTGGGCCATAGATGTAGGAACTAGGGGTTTAAACAAAAAAACTTAATATATTCTAATTTTCTCAAGAATTATAAAAAAAAATCGTCATAATTTGTACATAAATATTCTAGTCTGGCTATGTCTATTTGTATGTTTCTGCAAGTTCAGCAGACCGTGAGGTTCGGGTTTGTTCTGATCGGAGCTCATGAGCGGAGAGCACATTTCTGAATATTCACTCATTCCGGGGGGTCTCGCTCAACCCAAAATGGCCTGCTGGTTCCAAAATATGTGGAATAAGGGCTGCCTCCGACAATTATTTTTTTTTTTTTTAGTCGACTAGTAGTTGTTCATTTAAGCCATTCGTGGACAAATCACATTCTTATATTAATTTAATTACTTATAGGCTAGAGCCTACAGGATAATAAGCGTTATGACCGCACGCATAAAGCTTGCCACAAAGAATTGGTTAAAGTAATGATTATGAATGTCTAAATTAGCAAGGAGACATTTAATTGTTTAGTAATAAAACTGGTGTTTTCTGTGTCGCTGTAAAGATGAAGTGGACGATGCGGACTCGCCATGAACGCCAGAGAGAAATGCACATTTCATTTGGATTACATCATCAGAGAGTAGCCTATTTATTTTGTTTTGAATATTTTCATTTAAAAGTAGTCATTTCATTTCAGTAGTCATATTTCTCAAATCTGTGAGGCACAAACTGAGTTTCGGCATCCTCCAGTTCACATCAATGCAAGTGATCGTTCCAGCACCTCATTACAATGTCTGCTATATATTTGCTTCTTATTTATTAAATACGGGCAACTGATTGATAAAACACTGATCTTCACCTTTTCTCTTGCACCCGCTCATTTTTGGATCAACCCGTGATAGCTTGTTTTTTGCACTATATATATGTATATTTTTATATATGTTCATATATTTTTGTATAGTTAATCTGTCTATATTCTGTACTGTATATTTTACTTGTAAAGTTAGTTGTTGTGTGATCTAAACATTTGAAAGTTGTAATGAGTGTTTCTTGTTGCTCATACAGCAGGTCAAAAACACAACCCAATATCCAATCATTTCAGTTAATACCAAAAATACACAAACATTTCTCTTTTATCCAGTGGGACAGAACTGTTTTCATTGTGTTTATTAATGGGACGCAACAGAATAGTTCTGTGCTGCTGTAGCAGAACATATTCATAGTGTTTATTGATGCTTCATATCATCTCTCTGTCATCAAACACCAGATTAATGAATGTGTAACACAACTGAACAGAACCGGTCCAGACTGGGCTTTATTCTGTGCAGGCATTGCTTCTTCAGGCTGACCTGTTTCAGAGAAATATTACTGTACTTCACATCTACACAGACAAACCTACACTTTTATTTAGATGTGCAAAGCTGAATCTGTGTAGCAAAGCTGATCAAGTCTCTGGACAGAGCAGAGCGAATGCATTTACGTTGTAGTGATGTGCAGACCAAAATCAGTTTAAACACAAATACACAGCAGTCAAGTCTTTTATTTTAGACAATATGATCAGTTTTAGACAAAAGATGAAATAAGAATAATATGACAGAAATAAAAAGATATGAAAGATGTTAACACCTTTCACACAAGGTTGTTGGGAATTAAAACTTTGTTGTACTTCCATCAAGAATCATCACAAATTGTACACAAATCAAGAGAAGTTTAAATTGTTTGATTAAAAAATTTAGACTAAATTGTGGAAAATTATCCAAAGATATTCAGACACTCTTCCTCTGTTTTTTGTTTTATCAAGACATTGTGAATTTATTAAATAGTTGTCTTCTATCTTCTCTCTTTCTCTCAATGTAGATTAAGAAACTGTGATTTGACAGATGAAGGTTGTTCTGCTGTGACTTCATGAACATAACGTGTCTGATTCATTGTGTTTTCTCTTTCTGTCTTCAGTCTGTGTGGATGCAGTATTACAGAGAAACAGTGTCTCATCCTGACTTCAGCTCTGAAATCAAACCCATCACACCTGAGAGAACTGAACCTGAGCTTGAATGAACTACTAGGAGACTCTGGAGTGAAACACCTCAGTGATCTACTGATGAACACACAATTCAAGCTGGAGAAACTAGAGTTAGTATCATTATACTTTACAGCAGTTACAGTCAGATTGATTTATCATACATCATTTATTTCCAAAAATGAATGTATCCTTGTGATCTTTAATGAAAATAACTATCACTTTCTCTCATAAACACATCTCTTCTCTCGTCTGATGATGTGAAGGAGGGAAAACCTGTCAGTCTCATGAGATCTCAGCAATAACAAACAATTATCAGCTTTTCATCAAAAATTAATTCCTGAACTGCATTAAAAATAAATATAAAACTTGATCACAAAATGTACTTGTTGACTGTAAACTACAATCTTAACATGTCTTGAAGTAAATTTAAATTTTCTTGATTTGTAACATTTAAACAATATATATTTTATTGTAAAGTGTTCTGTAGTTAATCTTGTAGCTTAATTTCATCACAAATCACAAACCTTTTTTTGGTCTAACTAAAGATTCTCCAGACTTGAAATGTAACTAATATCCTCAATATCCTAGTTTTGTTTTAGTTTTAGTCTATGGCTGTGTAAATATTGACTTTGTATTCAAGGTGTAGCAACATTTTATTAATTGCACTGTATGATGTTTACTCAAAATTAATTTAACTTACACATGAACATAACGTGTCGGATTCATTGAGATGAAATAAGAATTATATGATAGACATAAAAAGATATGAAAGATTATAACACTTTTCACACAAGTTTGTTGGGAATAGTTTTCTTCTGTCTTCTCTCTTTCTCTCAATGTAGATTAAGATGCTGTGGTTTGACAGATGAAGGTTGTTCTGCTGTGACTTCATGAACATAACGTGTCTGATTCATTGTGTTTTCTCTTTCTGTCTTCAGTCTGTGTAGATGCAGTATTACAGAGAAACAGTGTCTCATCCTGACTTCAGCTCTGAAATCAAACCCATCACACCTGAGAGAACTGAACCTGAGCTGGAATAAACTACTAGGAGACTCTGGAGTGAAACACCTCAGTGATCTACTGATGAACACACAATTCAAGCTGGAGAAACTACAGTTAGTATCATTATACTCTACAGCAGTTACACTGAGATTAAAGATTACTGTTTACCTTCATAAATCTGAATAACTTTCCTTCTCCTCAAAACTGTCATGAATCCTGTCCGCGGTCTTCTGTCCGCTCTCCACCAGAGGTCCTCCTCCTTTATATTGACTCACACTACACAGACTGTTATATATAGGTCCTCCTCCTATTATATTGACTCACACTACACAGACTGTTATATATAGGTCCTCCTCCTTTATATTGACTCACACTACACAGACTGTTATATATAGGTCCTCCTCCTTTATATTGACTCACACTACACAGACTGTTATGTGTCACCTGGACTACATTTCCCATCATCCATTGCACTGATTAACCATAATTGAAGATGATTCATCTGTGATTATGAACATGATATTGCATAACTTGACAGTGATATCTTGCATATCTGTGTTTTAAATGCTGCTCCATCTAAAATCACATCAAATCACAATCAGGACCCCCCCCCCCCCACCCCCCTCATCTGAGGGTTGCCCCCCTTAAAAATTTGATTAAGAACCATGTGTTGTATTGTAAAAAACTATGTTTTATAATTTGAATAATAGTGTAAATATTAAAATAACAAACACAAACGGGGCAAAAATGTGTTTTATATTTATAAATATTTTGAGTCTCCCCTCCGCTGCCTCACAGTGCTTTGATCCATATGCCTTTTTTTGTTTTGTTTTTTACATATGCCTTTTTTTTACATCACCCAAACACACACACGAGTTCGCTGAGAGAGAAGAAAGTCAATAGTTGACAAAAAGGGTTGCCAGGTTTTCAAAACAAAATCTGCCTCCTCAAAAATAGCCCAAACTAACCGTCTTTCGAGGTGGTCCCTTGGTAAAAATCACATTCCGGGCTTAAATACACATTACTGGGGTCACTTCAATATGCTGAAACAGTGACAAAGTTGCCCATTTCCATGAGAAAACTGTGAACTTGGTAACACTGTGATGAATAGTAATGTCTACAACGTACACAAGTGCTCTCTCCCTGCTGCACAATTATTTTCTGACACAGGTTATTCGTCCAATCCAATTGCATATTGTACTCATTATTGTATTCATTTTTTTTTTAAACAATCAATTCAATCAAACATTTTTTTTTTTTGAGTATCGATTCTTTCGATTCTCACATCAGTATCGATATATTAATATTTCAGATCGATACGCCCTTCCCTAGCGAGATCCAAGCGGACAGAACGGCAAAACTAACTGAATTGTAAATGCCATCATTTAGAATTAAACAAACTTGTTTTTGATGACCCATGCTGACACAAAAAAGTTAATTGTGAAATGTTTGCACTTGGTAAAGTGACGGCAGTTCAAGCATTTTCATAATCTTTCATTTGTATAAAAAGTAGTGGTGGGCCGTTATCGGCGTCAACGTGCTGCGTTAACGTGAGACTCTTATCGGGCGATAAAAAAATATCGCCGTTAATCTATTCTCAAAGTTGGGTTGAGAGCTGGGTCTATACTAGACGATCTATGATGACTTTCACTTTGATATTTTAGCACGGATGTATACCTAGCCGAATCTGTAGGGGGTGAGAATGAGTCTTTAAACCTGTGTGTTTCCCTCTTGTGAAATTACCACATCAAACGTGACGTGCTAACATGGATGCAGCTGAAGCCACAGGGTTTGCTTCAGGGAATTTCTTTTTATTTTTTTTAAAAAAGCTTCCCAATGGAAACCTCGACAAGACGCACGCCTGTTTCACATATAATCCGTCTGCAGTGTGTATGCAGTCTGTGGGCGTTACGTATGTGGTGCTGAAGCAGCACCGACGCATTGTGCTTTCAGACAGGACGCGTTTGCAGTCCGCTACTCGGTATGTACAGAATCAGAATCTGAATCAGAAAGAGCTTTATTGCCAAGTATGCTTGTGCATACAAGGAATTTGTTTTAGTGACATAAGCTTCCAGCACCCAGAAACAACAACACACAGACACTTTTTTTTTTTTAAATAAGTGTATAAACAATTGTGCTATAAATGATAATGGAATATGATTGAGTAAGATGCAGCAATGTACTAGGATGGAGGGGTAACAAATAAATAAGGATATTGCACCTTTGTATTGCATAAGTGGGGAACTTTTAACTGTTCATGAGGTAGATTGCCTGGGGGAAGAAACTGTTCTTGTGCCTTGCTGTTCTGGTATTT
The DNA here is from genome assembly GCF_003368295.1 of Carassius auratus. Lineage (NCBI taxonomy): Eukaryota > Metazoa > Chordata > Actinopteri > Cypriniformes > Cyprinidae > Carassius > Carassius auratus. The sequence goes on from NW_020526815.1 coordinate 14,297, forward strand.
GTGGCTCTGAGGCGCCGGCCAGATGGCAAAAGTTCAAAGATGGGGTGACTTGGATGAGAGAGATCCAGAGTGATTTTCTGAGCCCTTTTCCTCACTCTGGATTTATACAGTTCTTGAAGGGTGGGCAGGGGAGCACCAATAATCCTTTCGGCAGTCCGAACAGTTCTCTGTAGTCTTCTGATGTCTGATTTTGTTGCTGAACCAAACCAGACAGTTATTGAAGTACACGTGCACTGCTGCAGACGCACCGCTCCTGGAACACACTAACAGACCGCAACCGCGTGAATGCTGGAATCCGTTAACATGGGTGCGTAAAAAAAAAAACGCAACGCAAATGCACTGCACACGGATTATGTGTGTAATCGGCGTAAGGTTGTTTGCACCTTGTGCAATGTGGAATTTGTTTACATCTTTTTCAAGCAGTTTTTGATGCATTTTGGAAACAGGAAATGAGCCCCTGGTCTAATGCTCCACCTGTCTTGAGAAATCCCTTCTAAAAGACTTACTTTTAGTCATTATTTTATTTGGGTAGCACACATATTCTGAATGCCTTCAGCAGAATTCATATGAGCCATTTTAATCTAAATGATTACAGTGAGATAAATCTAGATAATAAAAAAAAATCATCTATGCCTACCACCAATAAAAAGACTTTGATTCTTGAACTCATTCTTGTTAAGTACGGCCGCAGTTGTCACCGGAAAAAAACTTTTACCCTGCAAGCGCCAATCCGAAAGCCAGAAACACGGCAGTGTGAAAAAGGCTAATCGTGCAGAACCTGTGCAAGCATGGCTCTTAATGGTATATTTGTTTGTTGTTGTCTCATACTTTTAGATATGCTGTTGTTCATAATTGCTACTACTTCTGTTAGCTTGTAATATAAAGGTTTGTTCTGATGAAAGATTTAATACAGCTCAGCAACCACACGTGTGTCCATGTGGAATGCTTCTCATTGCTATGTGGAAATAAGTGTTTAAATAGAACAGTTTGTTGGAGCTGAAAGAGAGAGAGAAAGTAATGCAGAGCTTGTGCAGAGTGATGCAAGGAACAGTATAAAGAGCCGCTGCTATAGAACATTGATTTTGAAACTTGTGAATCCATTAGAATCTTTAAAAGATAGAATCGCGATTTATATATGAACATATTTTTACGTGCATCCCAAGATTTCTCTTCCTCATCTCTAAAGCAGCACAGCATGGCCTCGCCCCCTTCATCACATGTTCCCGGGGGCGGGGTTTATCTGGGTTTGTGATGTAACAGACTTGGGAAAAAGCTAAAACACTTATGTGCACCATTGCACACTAGCTTATGTTATATTCAATCAGTTTATTATTCTTATTATTTATTATACAATTAACAAAAAACTACTGTGTATCATTTCTCTTTTGTTGATTATGATTGCTTCAGTTGTCCTCATTTGGATAAAAGTGTCTGATATATGACTAAATGTCAATGTAAGGTTTTGGAAATGTTAAATTTTTTACCTTTTTTATTATTGCACTGTATGTCGTTAACACATGATTACTCACACATGAACATAACGTGTCTGATTCATTGTGTTTTCTCTTTCTGTCTTCAGTCTGTGGGATTGCAGTATTACAGAGAAACAGTGTCTCATCCTGACTTCAGCTCTGAAATCAAACCCATCACACCTGAGAGAACTGTACCTGAGCGGGAATAAACTACTAGGAGACTCTGGAGTGAAACACCTCAGTGATCTACTGATGAACACACAATTCAAGCCAGAGAAACTAGAGTTAGTATCATTATACTCTACAGCAGTTACAGTCAGATTAAAGATTACTGTTTACTTTCAGGAAAAGGAAAGGAAAGGATGTGACGTGTGGCCAAATATAGTGTCCCATACTCTGAACATGTGCTCTGCATTTAACACAGACACACCCATACACACACACACACACAGTTGGGGTTCAGTTCTTGCTCGAGGGTCTCATCTCAGTCGTGGTATTGAAGGTAGAAGAGAGCACTGGATATTCACCCTCTCCACCTACAATCCCTGTTTGACCTGAGACTCGAACCCACAACCTTCAACTTACAAGCCTGACTCTCTCACCATTAGACCACGACTGACCAATAAAACAAAACCAAAAGAAAAGATTAACAAAGTAGATTCAGATATAGGATCAACTATAGAACTACTTAAAATCATATTAAAATAAGTTAATATAATAAGTTTATTATTGGTTTATTATAATATAATAATAAAATCATATAATAAGGTTTTTGGCAGTGTTTTAATTATTACACTGTATGGTGTTAACACATGATGAATTACTCACACATGAACATAACGTGGCTGATTCATTGTGTTTTCTCTTTCTGTCTTCAGTCTGCGTGGATGCAGTATTACAGAGAAACAGTGTCTCATCCTGACTTCAGCTCTGAAATCAAACCCATCACACCTGAGAGAACTGAACCTGAGCGGGAATCAAATAAAAAACACAGGAGTGAATCAATTATGTGACGTACTGAAGGATTCACGCTGTAAACTGGAGAGATTGAGGTCAGTAACATTCACAGACAAGAATCAAAATGATGAAAATCACTTTGTTTAACTTTTGTGTGCTGTTCAAGGTCTTTTGAGACCCCAAATGATGTTTGCTGAAATAAAAACAAATGTTCCCTTTATCTAAATGACATGAGACTTTGTCTTCGGTGTTCGGTTCGGTTGTCAACACTTGGTGCTATTCTTTATATATACAGTATTGTTCAAAATAATAGCAGTACAATGTGACTAACCAGAATAATCAAGGTTTTTCGTATATTTTTTTATTGCTACGTGGCAAACAAGTTACCAGTAGGTTCAGTAGATTCTCAGAAAACAAATGAGACCCAGCATTCATGATATGCACGCTCTTAAGGCTGTGCAATTGGGCAATTAGTTGAATTAGTTGAAAGGGGTGTGTTCAAAAAAATAGCAGTGTGGCATTCAATCACTGAGGTCATCAATTTTGTGAAGAAACAGGTGTGAATCAGGTGGCCCCTATTTAAGGATGAAGCCAACACTTGTTGAACATGCATTTGAAAGCTGAGGAAAATGGGTCGTTCAAGACATTGTTCAGAAGAACAGCGTACTTTGATTAAAAAGTTGATTAGAGAGGGGAAAACCTATAAAGAGGTGCAAAAAATGATAGGCTGTTCAGCTAAAATGATCTCCAATGCCTTAAAATGGAGAGCAAAACCAGAGAGACGTGGAAGAAAACGGAAGACAACCATCAAAATGGATAGAAAAATAACCAGAATGGCAAAGGCTCAGCCAATGATCACCTCCAGGATGATCAAAGACAGTCTGGAGTTACCTGTAAGTACTGTGACAGTTAGAAGACGTCTGTGTGAAGCTAATCTATTTTCAAGAATCCCCCGCAAAGTCCCTCTGTTAAAAAAAAGGCATGTGCAGAAGAGGTTACAATTTGCCAAAGAACACATCAACTGGCCTAAAGAGAAATGGAGGAACATTTTGTGGACTGATGAGAGTAAAATTGTTCTTTTGGGTCCAAGGGCCACAGGCAGTTTGTGAGACGACCCCCAAACTCTGAATTCAAGCCACAGTACACAGTGAAGACAGTGAAGCATGGAGGTGCAAGCATCATGATATGGGCATGTTTCTCCTACTATGGTGTTGGGCCTATTTATCGCATACCAGGGATCATGGATCAGTTTGCATATGTTAAAATACTTGAAGAGGTCATGTTGCCCTATGCTGAAGAGGACATGCCCTTGAAATGGTTGTTTCAACAAGACAATAACCCAAAACACACTAGTAAACGGGCAAAGTCTTGGTTCCAAACCAACAAAATTAATGTTATGGAGTGGCCAGCCCAATCTCCAGACCTTAATCCAATTGAGAACTTGTGGGGTGATATCAAAAATGCTGTTTCTGAAGCAAAACCAAGAAATGTGAATGAATTGTGGAATGTTGTTAAAGAATCATGGAGTGGAATAACAGCTGAGAGGTGCCACAAGTTGGTTGACTCCATGCCACACAGATGTCAAGCAGTTTTAAAAAACTGTGGTCATACAACTAAATATTAGTTTAGTGATTCACAGGATTGCTGAATCCCAGAAAAAAAAATGTTTGTACAAAATAGTTTTGAGTTTGTACAGTCAAAGGTAGACACTGCTATTTTTTTGAACACACCCCTTTCAACTAATTGCCCAATTGCACAGCCTTAAGAGCGTGCATATCATGAATGCTGGGTCTCATTTGTTTTCTGAGAATCTACTGAACCTACTGGTAACTTGTTTGCCACGTAGCAATAAAAAATATACTAAAAACCTTGATTATTCTGGTTAGTCACATTGTACTGCTATTATTTTGAACAATACTGTAAAATTATATTTTTTTTATATAAAAACCTATTTAAAAATATATTTTTTATTAAATACATTTTATACATTTACAAAATATCATAAATCCTTCAAAAAAGTTCATAAATGTAGAGTAAAAACATTAATAAATGACACATTTTGTAACAAATGTCCTTTTGTTGGCTGTGTTCTCTGGTCCCCAAACGAACAGCACATAAGAGTTGAACAAAACACTTTATACTCAATATCTCATGATGAATGTGTTCACATTATATTTGTGAAAGATTCTTCATCTTAATGATTTGTTTGTAAGATGATTTCTCTTCCTCTGTTTGTCTCTTTCTAGTCTTTATGACTGTGGCATTACAGATGTTTCTTCTTTAACTCAATCTTTGACAAACACAAAAGCTCTGCAGTTTCTAAAAGAGCTTGATCTGAGATATAATGAGATTGGAGAATCAAAGCAGAAGCTCATTGATGTGCTACGAGACTCAAACTGTAAACTGAGGTGAGTAAACTTCACTTTGTGATATTAAAGAGATTCATTTACCTCTGATATGTGAACAAATATATACTTTCAGATATTAGTGAAAAGAGTTGATCAAATGATCATCAAGCTTTATTTGAAAGGGTTTGTGTCTGAATGAAATGTAAAGTTGATAAAAATGTTGAACACAAAGGAGGAAAGAGAAGAAAAGCAGACTGTCACAGCTTTCCACAGCAACATCTGCTTTATTAATGAGATCAGTAATAGTGAATCATTAGAGTTTGAAATAGATTTGTTCAGATTGTAGGAAAACGCTGGTAAAATAAGAGCAGATTCAGCTTCAGCTCACAGTCGTCCAGCATCACATGATCAATGTCTCTGTCTCTTGTGTGTTTTTATTTTGACAAGCAACACGTCACATTACTTTACACTTACTTTCTGTAAGAGATAATGTAGCTCCAGCTGCTTGTTATCAACACAAACATGTTTCAACTAGAGGACAAACAGCTTTAACTAGTGACACATTTAACTGAAAGATTTGTGTTTTAAGACTAAATCACATTTGTGTTTGTTCCTTGTCATTTATTAAAATGTCACTGAAGTATAGTAACTAATTGTTAATTTGTTTCACTGAACTCTGATTATCTTCCTTCTTCACCAAAAGTCTCTGATAGTGATCCATCAAGAAATACCTCATTGAGTTCAATCACCAGAAGCTGATAAATGCTGTGTATCATAAAGTGAAGTGGTCTTGAGAGGAGCAGTAAACATCAGCTGAAGATCCACAGAAGAGCTTCACTACTGTGTCTATGAGGAGAAATAAATGTGTGATAAATGTGTAAATGTGATCCATACAGGTGAAGAGACTCAGACTTTACAATCAAATAATGCAGCATGTGTGTTAGAAACATGATATTGAATTATTAATGTTGCTTTAGTATTCAAGCAGATGATCATTGTGTTTAATGTAAAGCTGGAACAGAGGAGGAAGAAGCTCAGATGAGTCTGTCTGGCTCTTCAGTTTAATAATATTTCTATTAAACTCATTCATAATGATTCAGATGTTTAAATGTGATTGTCAAGTGCAGCACTTAAATGTGTCAAAAGATATAAAACAAACCTACAATGTTTGAAACTTATCTCATGTTTTCTACACATTGTTATTCTATTTTACTTTATATTTAGTTGTGTGTCTGTTGTTAATGTACAGATATCCAGTATATAGTCTTTGTTCTGTGGATGGAGTCTCTCCATCAAATCAACTAAACATTTTCACAAGTTAACAGCATTTGTGTCTTTCACTCTCCTCTAAATACTCAAACACTTCTAGTCTTTTTAACACTTTTATATTTTCATGTAAATAAAATATACAGTTAAAAACAAGTGAAAAGTTTACTTGTCTGTTTTAAGTATTATTAAACTGTTTTAAATTTAGTCTTGTAGACATGAAACATAAAGCATATATAGCAATTTTATTTATTTTATTTTTCTTTTTCTCAGTTAATATATTTCTAAAGGTGCTGTACTTTCTTAATTGCGCCGCATGAGTAGTTGTTGGTCAGAGATGTTTTGGAGCAGAAGATCTGCAGGATTCTGGAGGTTCATCATGTGGAAAGTTGATAGTTAGGTAAAGTGCTTCTGTCGTTCTCTAACATTCAGATCTGTAAAGTAAGGTGGAAAGGACACAGCTCTGATACAGAGTCATTCTAGTGTTGGACCTCCACATATTGTTCAGTGTTATAAAGCTGTTTCTGCTCTTGCTAATGCATCTCTTGATGTCATTGTCTGTCCTCCATCATGTCAAATGATGAAGCTCAGGTCTACAAACTCCTCATTTCTACAGAGGTCTGCTCCTGTACTTTAATTGCTGAGGGGTTTGAGGTGTTCAGTGTTATCATCTCTGTTTTCTGCTTGTTGATCTTGTAGTCTAGTTGTCTGAGTCCAGATGTTTTCTCTGGTGAGGGTGTAAGAACAACAGCTAATCATCAGTGAAGTCAAGATCTTCTCTGGATAATGCTCGACTTAAACAGACCAACACTTCATGAGTCAACTGTCAGCTTTCCTCACAACAGAGAGCTCAGACTCAGATGTTGATAAAATAACCTTATAATATTCATACACCAGACAGTTGAGTATCTAGAGTACAGTATGCACAGTGTGTAGTGTGTCATTCAGGATTTTTATTTGGATATAAATTAAATCCAAGCAATGGCCATTTAGTTTTATTAATGAATCTAAATCAAACCGTCAAATGGTCAGCAAATGAACTTAATGAACTTTGATATTTGAGCAGCAAATCAGCATATTAGTATGATTTTTATTTTATTTTTTTCAGATAGCGAGCAGGACAAACAACTATGACTGGGACTGTAAAACCCGACAAGTTCACTTAACTCAAATAAATTGTTGAAACAGATTACATCGAAAATTTTAAGTCAAATTAACTTAATATTTTTTAGTTCAATAAAATATTTTTTTAAGTGTCTGTTACCATACACTGTAAACCCTAATAAGTTCACAGAACTCTTAAGTTTAAAAATTACATTACATTAAAAATTACATTTCCAGTTGCCTTAAATTATCTCAGTTATCTTATAAATATTGATATTTCTCAACTTATAATTAGATAGTACTTCACTCAAAATTTTCTCTATTTTTCAACTCATATAATGTGGGAAATACCCTCAAATATAGTCTAGTGTTGTCCATCCTAAACCTAACCACAGGCTCTACTCTTCACCACAATGGTAACACTACAAAAACAACATAATAGAAACCTTTGTAAGTTCTGACATAACATAACATTTAAGTACTAACTTAAGTCCCTCTGTGTTAATCTTGTGTAAAAACACACAAAATAACACTTAATTTCTACATTTATTTTCCTTGTTTTCTGATGCAAAGCATGCTGGGAACTTAAAAACGCAATAATTTTAAGTTCACCTTGCTACAACAATTTTGAGTTTACAGAACTTATTTAAATTAAGTCCAATGAACTTTCATTATTATTTGAGTACAATTAACTTATTTAATTTGATTAATTTCACTGTTCGGTTTTACAGTATAACATTATAATGAGGACACTATTATAATAAAATGCTGTGAATGTTTAGAGTTTAGTTGTCGTGTTTCTGCTCGTTGTTGTGTGAAGATCTCTTCCACAAAAGGAGTTCATTCAGAGACACACAGACACGTTCACTTCTGCGTTCAGGGCATTCTGTGCAGATAGATATAAGTCCAGTGTTCGAATTGAGGGGGGGCTGGGGGGGTCCGGGACCCCCATAAGCATCAAGGGACCCCCCATAAGGCCCAAAAAAATTACTTTGGATGGGTCCCCTTGTTTTTCATTAAAACTAAAATAGAAACAATATTTGACATAGCCCTATCTTTTTTTTTATCAAAGTATTGCACTGCCGCTTCCATAAAAAGCTCCTTCAAATTAGATGTGCGTCTGAAAATACGCTCAATTGCACCACACGCTGTTTTTGAAGGAATTTACAGACTACGGGAGCGACATCGCTGTGTGATTGGCTGACCGAGTGATCCTTCCTCATTATGTTACCTCACGATGGCGGTAAGATAATATTTCTTTGTTTTATCATTGTTTAGTACACCTAATTTACTGCTACTGAATAAGTGTTTATCCTAGAATTGGACAGTCACTTTTATTATAATCTTGGTCTGTCAATAGTTGTTGTTTTTTTATCTTATGATGCTAGCTCACTATCGGATTGTTAGTTGTAATTAGCCATCTAACGTAATTCTGAGAAAAAAGCTAGCATTGCATCCATTCTAAATTAAACAAATAATTTTTTCATCTATAGCCATAACTGCTCATAAACAGTGTTAATTTAATTAAGGACATTATTACTGATGAAAATGTAATAATGCCCTCTGGCGGCTGGAGATGGTAATGTTTTCTCTTGGTTCATTTCTCTTGGTTCATGTCAAATTAATTTTGATAAATAAGTCGCACCTGACTATAAGTGGCAGGACCAGCCAAACTATGAAAAAACGTATAGTCCGGAAAATACGGTAGTCTAGTTGCTCAAAAGAGTATTGCAGGTCATAACTGCTTACTTATTTTTAGGTTTTGCATTTGAATAAATATTTAGTCTCAAATTATAAATTTTAAAAAGATACTAGTATAAGCACACAAGTGAATATTAATGCAATAAAAATACTGAATTTAACCCAAGAAAAGTACAGTAGGCCAACCTAAAGGGTTGTGTAACTACATTCAAGATAAATTAGTTAAATGAAATAAAATGAATACATGTGCACTGTTCAAAATCAGAAAAAAAAAAATATGTAAGGAAAACACTTTGAAACATCAGATTGGTATGTAATATTTATTTCTTGTAGCACACAGCCTAAGAGGAGCCTCATCGGTAAAACGCTTAACCAGGACACTCAAACAGCACAGCACTTACATTTATCACCCAGGCTACAAGAAAAACTAACAGACCTGCCCCAATCCAGGACAAACCCCAATACAGACAGACCAGCCCCAGTCAGAGCAGACCAGACAGACCAGCTCCAATCCAGGACAACATTAGTCAGCACATCCACAACAAACTGTTCACATCCAGCCCAGTCCATGAGCACAGCTTTGTCCCTGCTTACTAGTACAGACAGGGTAATACACTTCAGCAAGACAACAGCTTGAGGCATGGACACAGCAGTACTCCCCTTGGCTATACTTAAATGGAAATAACGTAGGATGTACATTCTGCAAATATGCCAAGCGCCTTTTTGGAGTCCAAAAGGGAGTACAGGTGGCAGAGGAGTGGGCTTCTGGAGAGGTCACAGCAAAAGATGTCAGGGCCATGAGAAAGAAAATCTACAAACACAGAGACAGCTTAACTCACAAGGCATCAACAGATATTCAACAGCAGAAAGAGAAAGAGGTGTTGCCCACCTTGACAGAAACTTTGAATGCTAAAGTTCTGTTGGAGACAGTGCACTCATTCAGAACAGCACATTTTGTTGCAAAGGAGAAGTTAGCCTTCTCAAAAATATATGGATTGGTTGAGTTACAAGAAATGAATGGAGTAAAAACCGTCTCTTGTCACAAATCTGATCACTCTTGCATTAATATAATAACACACATTGCCAATAAAATGAGGAAAAAATTGTCTCAACAATTAAAAGTGCTGGTTCTTGGATCTGTCTTACAGTAAATGAAAGCACTGCATTTTGGAGAAGCTACCTCATCCTATACCTCAGAGGAGATGTGACAGGAGAAGGTGAGACAGAAAACATTTTTTTGGATTTGATTGAGCTGGAGGAAGGAACAACTGCTGATGCCATATACAAAGCTCTCAAAAAGAGTCTCCTGGAAGCTGACCTGGATGATGCATACCTCAAGTCTCATCTGATTTGCAGAACAACAGATGGGGCATCTGTGATGACTGGAAGACAGAGTGGTCTTATCACAAGGCTGAAAAAAGACTATCCTTTGCTGGAGAGTATCCACTGTCTTGCTCACAGGCTTGAGTTATCAGTAAGTGATGCACTAAAGTCAGTCACAGGTTGCAATCACTTTGAGATATTTATTTCAAAGCTGTATACACTGTACCATCAATCCCCAAAGAATGCCAGACAACTTTCAGAGGCAGCTTCTCAAGTTAACATCTGTCTACTTAAGATTGGTCACATTGTTACCATCCGCTGGGTAGCAAGTAGTTTTGTGACTTTACAAGCTGTTTGGAGAGACTTCCCTGCTCTGGTTGCACAAACGAAAAAAGGAGCTGAAGATGGATGTCGCTCTGATATAGAAAGAAACAAATTCAGTGGCCTTCTGAATCGCCTCACATGCACTGGCTTTGTTAATGACCTGGCAACCATTAAAGATGTGCTACGTGAACTTCACAGTCTGTCCCTAAAACTTCAGGTAGATACAGTGTTTTTCTTCAGATTAAGTGTGAACAAGACCATTAAATTGAGGAATATGACAAATCTATCTATCTATCTATCTATCTATCGATCAAAATACTTCAAACTTTTTCAAGCTAACTTCAAAGTTTATCTAGTTTAGATTTGTCTTTTTAATTTTTCAGAACAGAAGCACTTCTCTTATGGAGGCCACACGAGAAATAAAGATGACAATTGAGGTGTTGAAGGCTTTCAAGATCACCCCAGGGAAGTCAATGGAGAAAGCAGCGGAAGCTGTTAAAGTAGGAGAATTCAAACAAGTGCCCTTACGTTCAAGCAAGGAAAATGTAAATAGATTCCTATTCCACCAAGCCATCATCGACAGTCTCTCTTCACGAATGCCTGACACAAATCTTACAAAGATTATAACACCACTGGATCCCCTAAACTGGCCAAAATCCAGGGAGTCTCTTATTCTCTTTGGGGAGAAAGAGATCCACGACCTGGCAAAGATGCTTGAAGTACCAAGTAGGGAGGCAGTTGAGGACTTCAGAAATTGGAAGCTCAACAATGATCAGAATGGGCAGGTCCTCAAAAAGTTGTTGACTGCTAGCAAAACATACCTGGCAAGTTCTTCTGAATGTGAAAGAGGCTTCTCTGTCCTTAATGCCACTGCCACAGATGCAAGGAATGGCCTTCAAGTCAGGAGCCTCTCTGCAGCACTTTTCATTGACATTAATGGCCCCTCTCTCAAGATGTTTGACGCTTACCCGTATATTCAGTCTTGGCTTAGGGAGAAACATTGTCTGTCAACTGCCAGTAAAACAGGGAGACGAGACAAATCTACTGAGAAAATCAGGCCACTGTGGGTTGTTCTAAACAACAGTGAATGAAGCAATGCTGGCACTTTCTTTTAAAGTAATGTTGTGCTGTCCATTGTTTTTGCTTGTTATTACATCTTGTTGTTACAGATTTTTATAATTTTGCATATAGTAAATGCTCAGCTGCAAAAACATGTTCTGAAACACACAAAGTAAATGAAATTCACAAGTAAAGTAAATGAAATTATATGATAATATGAAATAAATAAATACAAATGTATATTAATAGGTTGTTGTTGCTTTATTTTGTTTTTTGTTTTTTTTGTTTTTTTTTGGGGGGGGGGGGTGTCAAGAGCTTTGACACAATTCGAGTACTGTATAAGTCCTAATATTAACGTTATGCTGTATTAATAAAATAAGGGATAAATGATGAGTTAAATCCCGTTTATTAAAAACCTGCTATCAGATGCTTCATTAGTGGCCGGGTTTCTCGACAGCGATTGATCTGAGAGTTTAAGAGCGTTTTCTGAGAGTCATTTTACGATCTTTCGTTATTGATTCATGTGTGTTTCCCAAAACTGCCCTGAACACAATCTCAGTATCTGTGCTTTAAGAGCTGCTTAGAGTCGCTGTCCGTTTGTCAAGTGCTGAAATCTCATCTTATAGAGTGACTCGTGATTGTAGCACACGCTCGTTTACTGAAATGTTCATCTAATGCTGTGTTCAGACTCTGTCAGCAGATTGTCATTTGACTGACAGCTTCTGATCAATGTGGAAGCAGCCAAATATCTCCAAATGAAAGAAAACTCGGGTTTATCTTTGCAACAATACCCTTCACAAGGTGTTCAGATGAAGAAAAAAAGAGCATAAAACTCCTGAAGAAGGACACAGATTCAGTTCACATGATGAGGAGCATCCAGCAGTTCCAGCAGGACATACAGAAGATTTAAAAAAAAAAAAAGAAGTGCTAAATGTAACTTGTTTATATCTGTAGACACGCTGTGATAGATGTGTGTGGGATTAATGGGAGGATTATATCTTAAGGTTCCTAAAATATTTCAGAAAACATATTGTAATATCATCAAAGGCATGAGAAGACATTTACAATTACCCATAGAAGGTAACTCAAACAATACAGCTACATTTGTTGCAAATATTTTATATATTTATTTATTTTTGATGGCTCCCTCTTATAGATATGAAGATTAGTAATACATGTTATTTTATTATTATTTTTTTGCCAAAAGTGTCAATAATAAAGGTCCAAGCACAGTGGCTTTTGTAGATGATACAGTTATATACTTCTAAAGGCCATGTCTCTTTTCTAATAAGAATCTTTAGGTGTCTAGTTTTACAAATATTATTAGTAATAGTTTTATATTATTCCATTTAATACATTAAAATTATTCACATTTTATATTCACTTTCCTTCAACTGGCCATATATTCAGTCATTGTTGGCGACATAAGTTTTCAATATCATTAGGATATAAAAATATTATCTACAAGTGAACTATTTATAATTCCCACAGTCTTTAAATTGAGATCTAAAAGAGTTTGTTGTGTGATTTCCTCTAATGGACAACATAAGTATTACAGCCTTCATCTCTGTTAGCTCCCTGAGCAGCAGAAATTCATGAAACTTGACTTATTTACTCACGTCTTGTCCATGTGTATGGCTTTCTGAGAAATTATGGATCCAAACACTGAAACTGATCTCCCTTTATAACTTAAAACTGGTCATTTTTAATTGTCGCAGCTGAAATTTACACCTTTTGTTTTGAGCAAACTCACGTCTTCCATGTCTTACCATTTTACATAGAAAACTGTAAGATGTGTAAATACTCTGATGTTATGAATGCGCTAAATAACATAGAAATGTGTTCAGATTGATAAGGACAAATCACAATGTTTGATAAAGATGTGTTTCTATCAGCAAAGAGTCAGAATAAAGTGAGCTGATCTGCTGCTGATCCTGAATGTCTTGTTTAATGAGTGTTTATATTCTGAGACTCATCAATATTATCAGCTGATCAAAATCCTCTTTATTTCATGATAATAGATCCTGTTTTCACCTCATTCATTATACTGATGACTTCAGATCTGTTCATTGACACATTAAGATAATTTTATTGCTGTCAAGATCGGTTATCAGTTATTGTGACATTACAAGATGAAACTATCACAACAGCATTTATTCATTAGTCTGTGATAAACCATGTTTCATATAAAACACAAAACTAAAACACATTCAGTTCAACTCAATTCATTGGTGCTTTATTTGTACCTTGCAAATTTGTAAAATTATATCTCTGTTTATTCTTTCACTTCTTAAATTCTTAAATTGCTTATATTTGGCATATTTTAATTTTTTTTTTAATATGTTTATGAGTCTGTATATTAAAAGGGGGGGGGGTGAAATGCTATTTCATGCATACTGAGTTTTTTACACTGTTAAAGAGTTGGATACCCATGCTAAACATGCTAAACATGGACAAAGATTAATTAAGTTGTAAGTTTGAAGGAGTATTTTTGTTCCAAAAATACCTCTTCCGGTTTGTCACAAGTTTCGGAAAGTTTTTTTCGAGTATGGGTCTGTGTGACGTTAGATGGAGCGGAATTTCCTTATATGGGTCCTAAGGGCACTTCTGCCGGAAGAGCGCGTGCTCCCGTATAGCAGAACACTGAGAGCACAACAGACATTCACTGATCAGAGCAAGAGCGAAATGTCACAAAAGAAGTGTGTTTTTGGTTGCCAGGGCAAGACAACCCTGCACAGATTACCAAAAAAAAAAAAAAACAGCATTAAGGGACCAGTGGATGGAGTTTATTTTTACAGAGCATCAACAGAGTTGTGCAAGTGTTTTTGTTTGTTCCCTGCATTTCGAAGATGCTTGTTTTACAAACAAGGCCCAGTTTGACGCCGGATTTGCACATCGTTTATTTCTTAAGGATAATGCAGTCCCAACGAAAAAAGGGTCACGATCGTGTGTTGGAACCGCAGGCGGTGAGTAAAACTGCTTCAGATATCTCTGTGTTGTTAACTTAACTATCGGCGCGTAAGCACATCAAGTAAACAACATGCAATGTTGTCATCAAACTGCACTTTCCACATGTACAGCTTAAAAAAAAAAAAAAAAAAAAAAGACAACATAGAGTGGAACTTAGTCATTTTCCAAAACCGCTAAGCAAATATATACAGTTTCAGTACATACCACATAGAGACGTCGTTGCTGATGCTGCTCTTGTTCAATTTCAGCCTCTGGATCTGATTCTGGATCATAAATATACGCTGAATCTGACTGTTAGCCATGGACTGTTAGCCAATGCTCATTTTCACTCAATATCCTGTTAATCTTGAGTACCTATAGAGTAGTACTGCATCCTTCATAACTCCAAAAAGTCTTTAGTTTTATTATATTCATAAGAGAAAGGTAGTCTGTACCAATTTTTCCCGGAAAAACACGAGCGGCTGGAGGCGTGACGTGTGGGCGGAGCTAAAGAATCACGAGCGCCAGTAGGATTTTGCGTTGAGAGCGTTTGGAAACTGTGACATTTCCGTGAGGAAAAAAAACCATCATCCAAAACAAACCATGGCTAACAGTCAGATTCAGCCGTTTATTTATGATCCAGAATCAGATCCCGAGGCTGAAACTGAACGAGAGCAGCAGCAGCAACGACTCGCTCCGAGCGGGGCTCGAACCCGGGTCTCCGGCATGGGAGGCTGATGCACTAACAAGGAGGCAGAGATATTTGAAGCAGTTTTACTCACCGCCTGCGGTTCCAACACACGATCGTGACCCTTTTTTGTTGGGATTGCATCATCCTTAAGAAATAAACGATACGCAAATCCGTCGTCAAACTGGGCCTTGTTTGTAAAACAAGCATCTTCGAAATGCAGGGGAACAAACAAAAACACTTGCACAACTCCGTTGATGCTCTGTAAAATAAACTCCATTCACTGGTCCCTTAATGCTGTTTTTTTTTTTTTTTGGTAATCTGTGCAGGGTTGTCTTGCCCTGGCAACCAAAAACACACTTCTTTTGTGACTTTTCGCGACGCTCTCGCTCTGATCAGTGAATGAATGTCTGTGCTCAGCCTCTCAGTGCTCTGCTATACGGCAGACGTGCCCTTAGGACCCATATAAGGAAATTCCGCTCCATCTAACGTCACACAGAGCGATACTCGAAAAAAACTTTCCGAAACTTGTGACAAACCGGAAGGAGTATTTTGGGAACAAAAATACTCCTTCAAACGTACAGCTTAATTTTTGAAACTTTGTCCATGTTTAGCATGGGAATCCAACTCTTTAACAGTGTAAACCCTCCCCCCCCCCCAGTTTAACCATGTATTATTGTGTATTTGTAAGACTTTTGTCTTTGAAACACATTAAAACACACAAATTCACAAACTTTTGTCATCTGATCCTCTTTCACCAAATATATTTACTTGAAGTACCCCTGAGATTTAAAAATATATATATATTAATAATTATCACATTTGCATGTTCATGATTCTCTGATGTTGGTTATGTCCACATGACATGCAGGTAAACAAATGAAATGTTAAACTTTTTTAGTAAGATTTTATTTTATTTTGATTGGTTTTAAAATTTATTTTAATGTATCATTTTTTTATGATTTAATTAATTAGCTTTTTATTAGTCACAAACCCTAGTTTGGGAAACCTTGATGTAATGTAATGTTTAATGCACTTCATGTTAATAACAACAAATGGAATATATATTTATTAGGCATGGGCCGGTATGAGATTTTGATGATATGATAACCTTAAGCAAACATATCATGGTTTCACAGTATTGTTGTTACAGCTCTGAAATGATTGCGAATCATGAGTCAGTTCAGGAGTTCGGAGCAGGTTTGCGTATCATTTGAGTCAGTTTGAGGATCGCGAATCATTTCAGTCAGTTTGGGAGTTCAAAGCGGGATCGCGAGTCATTTGAGTCAGTTCGGGAGTTCAAAGCGGGTTCGCGAATCATTTGAGTCAGTTTGGGGATCGCGAATCATTTGAGTCAGTTCGGAAGTTCGGAGCGGATTCGCGAATAATTTGAGTCAGCTCAGGAGTTCGTAGCGGGATCGCGAATCATTTGAATCAGTTCGGGAGTTCGTAGCGGGATCGCGAATCATTTGAGTCAGTTTGGGGATCGCGAATAATTTGAATCAGTTCGGGAGTTCGTAGCGGGATCGCGAATCATTTGAATCAGTTCGGGAGTTCGTAGCGGGATCGCGAATCATTTGAGTCAGTTTGGGGATCGCGAATCATTTGAATCAGTTCGGGAGTTCGTAGCGGGATCGCAAATCATTTGAGTCAGTTTGGGGATCGCGAATCATTTGAATCAGTTCGGGAGTTCGTAGCAGGAATCGCGAATCATTTGAGGCAGTTTGGGGTTCGCGAATCATAGCTGTATATGGATAGGCATTTTTAACTAATTTAGTATCTAGTTCTAATTATGTTTTCCACACGTGTTTAGGTGCGATATGTGAACTCTTATTTTTTGTTGTGGAAAATGTGTTATTTTTAAATGACTGGGTAAAATAAAAATAAAAACTGGACACAATATATATTTTATTTTTGAGCAACATACAGAATAATAGAAAAATAATTAGTTTTTTTTTTCTTTGATTGGTTTCCTAAAAAGAAAAAAATAAAGACTGACATCTTTATTTAACCTAAATCTGTTATTACAGTTATTTAATTTTTGTTGTATCGATATACATATAATTTATATAATTTCATATAATTTAGTTATATAATAATAATCATACACATAATTTGATTTAATAATAACCCAATGTGAAGCAAAAACAGAATGTTCTGACAAGCTTTGTAAAATTATGTATATATTACTCTTTGTATTTTTTATGTCAATATGGTAGAATATTATCCTATTTAAATCAAGTTAGGTCAAAAGTAATCTAAAAGTAGTCTGATTAGATTATCTAAAATGTGTAATGTAATGGATTATGTTACTAACTATAATTTTTGTCATGTAGTTTGGAATCAGTACCGGATTACAGTTTACATAGCTAGGCTATTTTAGTTCCCCTCACTCCACAACAATCCTTTCAATTAACAGTATTTAGAAAAGATCAAGAATTAAAAAAATAAGAAGCTATAGCAATACAGACGACAAGCCAAAACAAATTAATTTAAGCCAAAACGAAACTGAAACCAACATTGGGTCTCTCATTCGACACAAAATCAAATGTTTCCGTATTTGCGAAGTGTGTGTATTTATTATGTACTTCACTCACGTTCAAATATCTACGTAAAACAAAATGTTTTGCATAACATCACGTGGCACATAACACTTCAATGGCACAGCTTTTACTACATATTTAAACTGTGCAGTGTTTTTTTTTTTTTTTTCATGTTTGACTGACTGTATTTTATCAGTGTTTTTGTATTTTATTATGATAATGAAGAGACTGCATTGTCAAAGTAACTGTGTGTGCATGCTGGCCCAGCACAATCACTTGATTTATTTATGTATTTATATAAAAAAAAAAAAAATTGCCAATGAAACTGTGGAAACAACTTCTCATTTTAGTCAAAAAGCTCATTGTAATTGTAAACGGTTTGCCTGTATTTGTGCACATTCACAATAAAAACAAATCTTTATGCTTAAAATAAGCCTAAAGAAAAATAGGATGCCTCTTTCTGTCGTCTGGTTTCCTTTTGCGCTGCACATACTAGGCTACTTGTTGCACAGTTTTTTGTTCATTTTCTTAATTTCTTAAGTAAAAATGTATTTCTCATATAGGCCTATTTATTCATTATATATATATATATATATATATATATATATATATATATATATAATGTCAAATATGTCAATCTTTTGTTCATTATATGGCTCGGCTCGGTGTTCATCTTCAGTTCTCTCTTCACAGCAGTTCAGTCAGTGTACTGTTTGAGCGCATGCATTACCACATTAAACAAGTTAACAGCTTAAGTCATTTGTGGATTAATGCGTATTGGAGACGCGGACCGTTTAAAACGATTCAGTTCGATTTGGTGAACTGGTTCAAAAAGATCCGGTTACATCGAATGATTCGTTCACGAACCGGATATCACAAACTGCTTTGTTTTGAACTCTCTCACAACAGACACGGAAGAGAAGACAATGCTGAATAAAGTCGTAGTTTTTGCTATTTTTGGACAAAAAAAATGTTTATATTCTAACTGACCCTCTGATGTCACATGGACTACTTTGATGATGTTTTTCTTACCTTTCTGGACATGGACAGTAGACCTTACACACAGCTTCAATGGAGGGACTGAGAGCTCTCGGACTAAATCTAAAATATCTTAAACTGTTCTGAAGATGAACGGAGGTCTCACCGGTTTGGAACGACATAAGGGTGAGTTATTAATGACATAATTTAGATTTTTGGGTGAACTAACCCTTTAAGGAAATGTTGTACAAAGATTAGATTAGATTAGATTCAATTTTATTGTCATTAAGCGGAGTACAGTACAGAGCTAATGAAATTCAGTTAGCATCTAACCAGAAGTGCAGGAATATAGTGTTTTATATACATATAAGTTCAGAGTAAGTAAAGCTATGATATACAGAATGTACAGTAGAGTTGCTAGAAACAGTATTGAGCAGAGTATATACAGAATATAAATATGAATGCAATGTAGGGATTAGATGTACATTATGAACAGAGCAATGTAGGATTATATACACATTATGAACAGCAGCAACGTGAGAGCTGTGGTAATAAATACAGTTGGATTGAGTGTGCAAACGTATTGTTAAACAATGTATTCTCTGCAAAATAACAGTAATGCAATGATAATTTTATAGAACTGCTGTGTCATACTGAGATGCAGTTTGTGAGTATGCTCTCAATGGTACAGCGGTAGATTTCCACAAGTTCTTCAGTAATTATGTTTGTTAACAGCAGCTGTTCATCACTAATGCTCAATTATCACTCAATTAATCACTTCATTATTTAATTGCAACGTATATCTTCTTTCAGTGAACTCAACTGAATTAAGTTCAGAGTACTCACAACTATTAGTTTTAAAACTTAAATGGTTTAAGGCAATCAGTTGCCTCAAACGGTTTGAGTAAACCTAATTTGTCAGGTGTTTAATGATATTTGTTGACTCAAAAGGTTTGAGTTAAGTTACTTGTCATGTTTTTAATGATATCTGTTGACTCAAACGGTTTGAGTTAAGTCCCTTGTCAGGTTTTACAGTGAAGGGTGGTCTGATGATCTTAATGAGCTAACGCTCGTAACCTTCATCGATGTATTTTCTTTCCTTGTTTGTAGCATCAGTGCGTAATGTTACACATCTGAGCAATTAAAAAATGTGAAATCTCTCGAGGCCCACCTGCAATTTACAAATATGGATGAGTGCAGGATCTTCAGATTTTCTGTGTCAATGAGCAGAAAATGGTTGTTCGCTCAAAGGTCCTGAATTAATTAGTTTTAATAATTGTCTTTCCATTTACCGTTTTTTTCTTCACTTATTGCATTATCTATGTTCTTGATACTTGAAGGTTACACTGTTGTTACAAGTTACTCCTGTTGTATTAGCACTACAAGTGCACTAAATGTATAAATTAAATAACAGTTTTTCTATTTAATTTTTTACTTATTGTCTTACCTGTAGTCTTGATAGTTGTTTATCTTATTACCTTTTATGTGTTACACTGCCCCTTTACTGGTTTTATATACCTTACTGTAAACTGTACACATTTACCTCAATGTGATGCACAAATAATGAGATACAGAATTGATCAATTTTGCCATTTATTGTTGTAACAGGTGGTATACAATATGCATAACAATGATAATGCTGTTCATGCATACGCAACATTTAATGTAAGGCTGTGAAAACAATTAATAGCATCCAAAATAAAAGTAGTTTATTTAAGGTACATTTCTGTATATGTATATAAATGCACATACATACACGTGTATATCACCCTCTTCACATGAACCCTGAGGTGAGATATCTGCCGTGTTTCCTCCACATCTTCTGCATCCAGCTGCGTCCTCTGGTGAATGCAGGTATTTTCACTTCTGGTAATAGTTTATTAAGAAGGCCATTATTCTCAGCCACATGTTTGTCACTGACACGACTTCCCCACATGAAAGAGAGAGATCCTCGTGGTGTAATGCCAATAAGATACTTTAGGGTGAATTGCATTTAGTGAGATACAGTCTGTGTCAGCACACATCAGAAGAGAAGACATTGAAGCCCAGTGTAGTATGTTTTTATTTTATTTTATATAAAATAACTTTATCTTGCCAGAGTTTGGTGTTGTTTCTAAATCGTGTTACTTTCTGCTGGGTGTCTGTTATGTTAATGAGGATACTTGCAAAGATGGGAATTCTGACGCGTATGTGTGTGTTTATGAAATCATTCAAAGCCAATAAATTAGCAAACAAACAATGCACACTCCTCTCACACAGAAAAAGAGACGGCACATACAGCTCTGGTGTTTGTGTTTCAATGGTTTTAAAACAAAAACACGTCTTAAAAATGTGTGTCCATGCTACAAATGTAGTCCCTCATTTAGGAACGAGCTCCTCATTTTGTCCCGGCTGGTCATTGTCTCCTCTTCACGCCTCGTGCTGGTGTGTAAAGATCACAGTCATCCAAATGATGAAAAACTATTACCGTAAACAATGTATTTTGTGGCACCACAAAATAAATGATGGAGCATAATAGACTTTTTATTTGGTCCATCCGATATATCCAGTCATATCACACAGCCCTACCCTGAAGTGATCTGACTGTGGTCTTGAGGTCTTGCCGTAATGAAGTCTGTCAAGAGTCCGGACCCGGTGTTCCTCCCTCTCACCACCAGAGGTGAAAAACAAACATCTCATAAGCAGAAATCACATGCCTTGCACACACACACACACACACACACACACACACACACACACCTGTTTACTGTACAAACACAAAACACAATTCATTAGATCATTCCCTCAATTTACAAATTGTGCACACGATTTAGAAATTGAAATAATGAATTAGCAAATCGAGGGAAGAAAATAGTAACTGTCTTCACATTTTAGTACATTGAGGGAATGAATAAGTAAATCATGCACACAATTTTTTTTATTTTTTTTATGTCATGTGCAGGGCTCCATAAAATGTAAAGGGGACTTAGGCAAACACAAATTCGTAGTCAATATGGAGCTGGTCACAATTTTTTAGGGGGGCTGAGTATGACTGCAGTTCAGTTTTGAAACCATCAGATTTTTCATTTGATCCTGTTTGTGGAGGATATTTGTTCATATTTACTTCAATAATAATAAAAAAAGACCTGACAAACCGTTTGTGTTTGTTCTACAGGTGTGTTTCTGATTCAGATGAAGTGAAGTCAGTGTCTGTGATGGAGGGAGATTCAGTCTCTCTACAGACTAACACTGAACTACAGACAAATGATGAGGTATTCTGGACATGTGGACACTCAGAGACTCGTATAGCTGAAATTGATAAAGACACTGGAAGATTCTCCACATGTGATGTTCTTGATGGAGATTCAGAGACAGACTGAAGCTGGATCATCAGACTGGATCTCTGATCATCACAAACACCAGAAACACAGACTCTGAAGTGTATGACGTAACCATCAGAAGTAGGAAAGAGACCATGTACAGATTCAGTGTCTCTGTTACTGTCTCTGGTGAGTCAGATTTACAGTGTTATTTTTGCTGCTGGTCTTCATAATAATGATTCACAAATAATAATTTATTTAAAATCACATTTATTGATGCACTTTTTGTTAAGTCTATTATTTTTCTTTTGCTCATTATTGTGGGGCTTCCCAGCTAGAATTGTTTTGTTCTAAACATGTTCTAAGAACATTACCATGGATTGTTCTAACAATGTTTTAAGGGGGTAGTTTTATTTTTGCTCCCAGAACGTTCTCTCAAAAGATCGGATAACGTTCTCTAAAAACATTCTAAAAATATTTATTAATAACATTATTAAATTTATGCATCAGTGGCGTAGCCACGGGTGTGCCAGGGTGTGCCTGTGCACCCACACCTAAAAATAGATGCAGAATTATTTTTTATAGTCTCAATAAAGAAATGTTTACTAAACTTGGGCTATGGTTGTTTACTTAGAAAATATATATATTTTTAAATCAACCCTTTCACGCGTAAGTTACAAATATTTTAACTGACCCTTTGTTTCCATGGCGACGCGTCATGATCGTCACGTGACACACCGCAGCCACAAACGTTTTTAGTTTTTCATTTTTTATTAAAATATATACACAAACTTGCTTGCCATGTCAACTATCTGATATTCCGATTTTTTCGTTGAAAAAACTTTATAAATGATCTTGATCTATAACGAGATGAGCGCTGCAGTTCAGAGTCCTGTCAGCCGGATTTAACGTACAGCACTTGAATTCCCCAGTTTCCCCCAAAATACATGAAAGTAAGTTGCTGTTGAACTGGACGAAGAATAGAGTAAACTTTATTGTTCGGCTACGTGTGTCTGATATATGAATAAAACACGTCTGCAAATTACATTTGATTAGATAGTTTTTGCTGCTTCCATAGACATCAGTGTGTATTTTACAAACTACCAATGTATTGTTTTACTAGTGATTATGTATATTTAAATGTATGTAACCTAAAATAAACCTTATGTGGTTGAAAACACTGCATTAATTGTGATATATGACAAGCCCTGAGCGCGTCCGTCTCTGGCTCAGCTCCAGCCAACGCCGGAAAGCTGTTTGAATCTGGCAGTTCTGTGACGTCACTGAACATTCTAAATCATACTCTCAGGGGCACAGAAATAAGAATCAATATATGGTGCAATAATGCTCAAAATGTTAAAATGTAATTTACATTTTAAATTATTTTTGTTAAAATATATCTGCTGACATTTGGACTGCCAACCAATCAGCAAACAGCAGCTGACTGTGACCCCAGCAGTCTATGATATAAACAGAAAATTTTTGATTGCACATTGCTAGCTAGCAATATGTCGCAGAGCTCCTTTCTTGATTTTTTTTTAGCAAAAAACCTTGGCTTGGTGGACAGCCGGACACAAGGCCTAACGTTACACCTGATGAGGATGTTTCTCCCTCACCGGGCCCAACATCAACAGACAGTGTTGCCAGATTGGAAATGTCCAAGTTTCGTACCAGAAGTTCAAAATTATCATATTTGGAAGAAAATTATTGCATTTAACAATTAACTACATTTTGACACGACCTGCAAATTACCACTAGGAGTATGGTTGGACGGAAGCAGTGCAACCAAAATATTATCCCATAATTTTGCACAGTAATCTGACAATAAATGTGGCACACCCAGATTTTCATATGCACACCCAGAGTCTCTTTTCTGGCTACGCTACTGGTTCAGATGAAGAAAAAAAGGGGATAAAACTCCAGCAGAAGGACATAGTTCACATTAAGAGGAGCATCCAGCAGTTCCAGCAGGACATACAGAAGATCAGGTCACAGCTGTATTCATACTTTTGCATTTGTTATTATTATTATTATAATTATTACTCCTCCTTTGCAGAAATTAATTTAAACACATATCTAAATAAAATTAATATATAATAATAATAATAATGATAATAATAATAACAAAAAATTTCTCCCCTTCAGGGTGGCCGCAGGTTCTTAAAAAGTGGTAAATGTAACTTGTTTATATCTGTAGAAACGCTGTGATAGATGTGTGTGGGATTAATGGGAGGATTATATCTTAAGGTTACTGAAATATTTCAGAAAACATATTGTAATGTCATTAAAGACATGAGAAGACAATTACCCATAGAAGGTTAATTAGACAATACAGTGTATCATCAATATTATCAGCTGATTAAAATCCTCTTTATTTCATGATAATAGATCTTGTTTTCACCTCATTCATTACACTGATGACTTCAGATCTGTTCATTGACACATTAAGATCATTTTATTGCTGTCAAGATCAGAAAACAACACGGTTATCAGTTATTGTGACATTACAAGATGAAACTATCACAACAGCATTTATTCATTAGTCTGTGATAAACCATGTTTCATATAAAACACAAAACTAAAACACATTCAGTTCAACTCAATTCAGTGGTGGTTTATTTTTACCTTGCAAATTTGTAAAATGATATTTCTATGTTTATTCTTTCACTTTTTTAATTCTTACATTGTTTATATTTGGCATCTTTAATTGTGTTTTTTTGTTATATATTTATGTGTCTGTATATTAATGGAAGAGAAGATGAATAATAATAAAAAAGACTTTTTTTATTAGCTCACAAGTACGAGCATCAAAGCATCATGACGAAGATAAATTTGCAGAGACAGAGTTTACTGAAGAACAGAGAGAACATGAGAGATCTAGAACCCTGCAGAACCAAACACACTGAAGAACAAACAGCTTGTGTTTATTCTTCATCCTTCAGTGATGAGGCTCAAAAATGTTTGTGTGTGTATATATATATATATATATATATATATATGTGTGTGTGTGTGTGTGTGTGTGTGTGTGTGTGTGTGTGTGTGTGTGTGTGTGTGTGTGTGTGTGTGTGTGTGTGTGTATTTCATCATGTTCACTCCTACTATGATGATTCTGATTTTATTACATTCAGTGTAAACTGTGATTTATAACGGATCAGTAACAACAAGATCACAGTTGAAGTTCACACAGTCTGTCTGAGAGAGAATCTCCTGGAGAAATCAAAACAAATGAACACAACTGCACACAGAAGAAACATACAAATGTAACTTAGTTCTTATATTTATAACATACAGCCCAGTTAAGCAACATGACACGACCAAGAGAGTGAAGTTTTCCCTGGAAACCATGATTGAAAATTTGACATTTTAAAGTGTTAAAACGAGTAGTTCATATATATTTTAGTTCAATATTTTATATATTGTCAAAGTTGACCGTTTTTGCTCCATTTATGTGATATATAAAATAAAATAAAAACAAACAAATTTAAAGCATAAGCAACTCTTTATTACCACATTCAGTGTTATAGAAAAGTACCACCATGACAACAATTTGAAACCAGAAATGCATCATGTAACTGTAAGAGTAAATAATATTTATAATAAAAAATAATAATAAGTACTATGCACCCATTTGTAAGGAAAGATGTAAATGAACTAATTACTCTAGCCAATGCTGTCATGTCATGGGACAATCATGTTTGGGTCAAATTGTAATACTCTGCTTCATAATGGTAAGGTACTGCCTAAATTTCTGCCATACTCATTGAATATCTGTCCATGTGAGAACAGATAAAGGTCGATCTCTCTCATCTCTCACACTTTTTACAGTCTAATGATTGAGATTTGAGTCTCAAACAAGATCTTTCTTCTGTGTTCCTGGGGTTTCTCTTCATCAGATTCAGCAATGTCTCTGTCTAAAAGCACATATATCTACATCACAGCAACCAGAGATGATAAATTCAGATAATAAGATGAAAATAACTGGACATTTTCTATTTGTATGTAGAAACTGAAAGTTCATTATAATTAATGGAGTTCTGAACTAAATCAGTGAATCATACATTTCATATATCTTAATTATTCATCATAACCTACAGAATAACTGAATGAAATCCTTCAATCTGAATTCAAAGACTATTGCTGTAATGAAAGAAATGTAATTACGTTTCATCAAATAAAAACAGGACTGTATATAATTCTGTTATATAGCATATAATCATCACCTTTCAGACTGATATGTTTGTCTTGGATTATTTGATATGGTTTGTCTGTCATTATTCATTAACCCTTCAGAGTAGTCAAATGTATCAGAAGGAGGTGAATGGAGCAGATTGAGAGGGAGAATGTGAAGAAACAGCAGGTGGCGCTAGTGCACTGTTTTAGTTTGGGATCTGCTGTTAGAAGGAAGAAGAAGGAGAAAGCAGGTGTGTTTGTGCTTCACATTCCTGTCCAGTTGGTGGCGCTGATGCACGAGATCTGTTGTTAACTGGACTTTGATTTTCTCCAAGATGAAGTCGTGTCAGGTGACAAACATCAATCGTGAAGATCGCACAGGTGTTTAACAGCGATCACAAACCGGAAGTGTTTGAAAGACTTCTGGATTCTGTTCCTGCAGCACAAGATCGTCTGAACTACTGCAAGTAAGTCTGAATACTTTCACCATTACACTTATTTAGGAGAATGATGAACGCGTTTCAGAGCTGGATGAAGCGGGATTTGTTCAGTTATAACTTACACCTGTCTGTCGCTGAAGTAACAAACGACTGAGATACAGAGAGATATTAATAAAACAAACCGTTTAAAGGTGATGAATGTTAAAACAAGTCTGTAAAAATATCTTTAAAAAAATAGGCTAGCAGTCAGAATAATTTTAAAGATGTTGTTTTATTTCCTCCTTTTTCAATTTTAAGACGCGAAACCGAAAGTGTTCTGAGATCAAATCAAACCTGTTCTTCTGAATAGAGAGACGAGCAAAAACAAAGGTTCTTTTAAACCTTTTTAATGATCCGATAGTAATGTGTTTGTATAAATAAAGACGTGTGTTTTGAGTGATCTGAAGAGATTATTACATGGCAGTATATTTGCAGCATATTTTATTTGTATATTGATTGCTTGATAACTCAGAGATTCAGCACTAGTTATTTTCTTCATCATTTGTTCCTCTGAACTCTCATGATCTTGATCTGATTTTCATGTCCAGGTCATGATGAGCATCTGATCGTCTTCAGTGACACAAAGATCTCAGTGTTGAGCTGTTCATCTGCTGTATGTCAGAGAAGAGAGGAAAGATGAGTCTCTCACACAAACAGAGGTAAGACTGAGTCTGCTATTACAGAATGAAAAAAAAACTCTTTTCAACAAGCAGTGTTTTCTCTCACTGTTGTCAAATGATTTGCAAAACAAAGTAGAACTAAATGTGTTTAGATTGTAACAGGTTAAAAACAGCTTGAAACTTTTCTAAATGTCTGCTATAAAGGAATATTTAAATCCTGTACAACCCCAGAATTTAAATGTTTTACTTTTTTTTTTTCAGGTTGTACATTTAGTGAATAGAAAAAGTAAATAATGATTGCAAACTGAAGTGTCTTTTGCTGTAAGTGTTAAATGAACTAAAATGAGTAATAGATTTTTAAAGACTATAGAGGAGTGCTCTTTGCTCTGTAGCATTGAATGCCTCAACATTTTATGGTTAGGCCTATAAATATAATATAAAGTTTAGATAATCCCCGAACAAACAGAAGAAATCTCAGAGATTTTTTTTCTCAGAGATCGTTTTTTTTTCAGCTCCAGAAAGATACTGTTTGAATTCAATTTCTTCACTTTAATATCTCTTTCATTCTTTAATTTCAAATCAATGTGTAATGTGTCTTTATGGTGTTTTGAGAGGCAATATCCAGTGAATTACAAAATCTGAACCCACAGAATCTGAACTGTATCTAATGTTTTCAGATAAACCTTTTTCTTTATTTGACAAATATTATATAGAACACCAAGTTCATTGTGTTTTTTTTTTGTAAGGGTCCACAATTTGACCAAAAATGTTTACACTCGAGTGATGAAATTAATTTGTAGCAAAAACCTCATTAAATGTTCACTTTGCTGGACAATGGGTTTGTAAACCGGCTCAAACCCAGGCATGCATTGTTACTGTGGTATATTTATTCATCACACAGACTGATTATTTTTCATAGCATGTTCAACATATGTCACACTGTACAGCCCTGGTGTGTAATCTTAATCTTGAAGTATGGTGTACTGTAGATGAATTTGATTTTGATTAGTTGGTTGATATAATGGAAGGGCTGCATCAGAAGTGTATTTGCTGAGAAAGTGAATGATGCTGAAACTGTAAATAATGAAGGATGGGTGAGTGTTAAAGCTGGGGTCTATTGTTAGAGAAGATATAAATGAGGAAGGTGAGAGAAGTGAGACGACTGAGACTGAGGAGAATGAAGCTGAATGTGGCACAATGGTAGAAATGAAGCTTGTGTGTTACATGAGGATGATACTGATGTGACAGAAGAGAGCTTGGACTCGACTCTGATGGAAGGGGACTCATACTCATTTTTTTTTTTTTTTACATTACGGTGTATATATTGCAGTTTTTAAATTTAAGAAATTGATTGTATTAAAAGTTTTACAAATGTTCCCACTCTGTTCTTTGTGTCATCAGTGTAAGATCAGAATCACATGTGTCCAGCTCTGTGTCTGTGAAGAGTGACCGGTCAAAACATGAACCACCAGACTTCAGTGAAGAAACAACATCAGCTACTGAAAGGTGTTTGATGTGTTTTGTTTTATTTGTCAGTAGCTAATATCTTTACTGTGGTTTGTGATAGTTTAACTAAATAAAACAATAAATCAAAGAACAATATCTGCTTTCCTTTTTAATGAACTCAGTCTGGAGCTTCTTTCCAGTAATACAATTACACAAGCAGCAGCGAGGCATAAATTCACCATAGAAACATGAATATGTCTTTCCAACTTTCTGTTATTAGTGTCAATAGTTTTTTCTTATAGGACAGAAAAACTTACATTTGTACTTGAGTAGAACCTTCTCTTTAAATGCATTAACTTATAGCTGCAGCATTAACACCTGATGTTTGCTCTTTGTGTTTGATAAAAAAACAGTAGCAAGAGATTTGTCTAATATATTGCCTTAACCACATTTAATTTTATTCACCATTTTAACAGGCTGCAAAATGAGACATTAGACTCAGACTTCCAGATTAACAGGAACCGCAAGAATTTCACAGACAAACTCCAAGGAATCTTCCAGGTGAAAAGAATATTTAATGATTATACTTATAACAATTAAATTGGTTACTGGGCAATGTTTCTTGTTTATTTTACATTTGTTTAATTACTGATAATATAATTTGGACAAAAAATAGATGTGGATTTGGTTTAACTTTTTATTTCTTTTGTCTTTGTTTTTTGTTTTGCTTTGTTTGTAGGATCTTGAGAAGAAAATAATAAAATTTCTAAAAAATGAACTGGACCGGTTTAAGAAAATATTACAAAAAGAGGACATGCAATACTTTGTGAAGGACTTTAATGAGAACAGATGCAGTATGAAAGAAGCAGCTCTTGATCTCACGCTCTACTTCCTGAGAGAGATGAAGCAAGATGAAGCTGCTGATACTCTAGAAGGTAAGAGACTCATAATCATCTGTCAGAGTGTCAATTATAAATGTAGAACAGAAAATAAGATTAAACAATATCTGTATTTTGTTTCTGTTTAGATGAACTGTTCTTCATTCATCAGCTAAAGTGTAGCCTAAAGAAGAAGTATCAATGTGTGTTTGAAGGAATTGCAAAGCAAGGTGACTCTACACTTCTGAAGAACATCTACACAGATCTCTATATCACTCAGGGTTGTAGTGAACAGGTCAATACTGAACATGAGGTGAGACAGATTGAAGTTGCTTCCAGACGTCATGAATCACTGGAGATACAGGTTGAGTGCAAACATTTGTTTGAAGCACCTGAACAAGACAAGCAGATCAGAACTGTACTGACAAAAGGAGTTGCTGGCATCGGAAAATCAGTCTCTGTGCAGAAGTTTGTTCTAGATTGGGCCGAAGGAAAAGAAAATCAAGATATCAGCTTCATATTTCCTCTTCCATTTAGAGAGATGAACTTAAAGGGGCAAGAAAAACTAAGTTTGATGGACCTTATAACTCAGTTTTTCCCAGAGACGAAAGGACTGAACCTCACAAGAAGAAATCAATTCAAAGTCTTGTTCATTCTTGATGGATTGGATGAATGTCGTCTTCCTGTAAACTTTAAGGATAATGAGATGTGGTCTGATGTTTCATCACCAGCCTCTCTGGATGTTCTCCTGACGAACCTCATCAGGGGAAATCTGCTTCCTTCTGCTCTCATCTGGATCACCAGCAGACCAGCAGCTGCCAGTAAGATTCCTCCTGACTGTATCGACCGGCTGACAGAGATACGAGGATTCAATGATGCACAAAAGGAGGAGTACTTCAGAAAAAGATTGACGGATGAGAATCAGGCCAAAGAAATCATTGATCATGTTAAACAATCAAAGAGTCTCTTTATCATGTGCCACATCCCAGTCTTCTGCTGGATTTCAGCCACTGTTCTCCAGAACATTTTAGAGGAGAAAAGAAATAATGTTGTGAAAAACAATCAGGCTGATGATGCCTCCAAAACACTGCAGGAGTCAAATACTGAAGACACTCCTAAGACTCTGACACAAATGTACACACACTTCCTCAGATTTCAGATCCAGCAGAGCAGACAAAAGTATGATGGAGAACATACACCAGATGTTTCCTGGGATAAAGATGCCATCTTTTCACTGGGGAAACTGGCATTTGATCAGCTGGAAAGAAACAATGTGATCTTCTATGACACAGATCTGGAAGCCTGTGGTATTGACGTCTATAAGGCATCAGTGTACTCAGGCATGTGTACCCAGATCTTTAAGGAGGAAACAGGGATCACTCTTGGTACCATGTACTGCTTCGTTCACTTGAGCATTCAAGAGTTTATTGCAGCCCTTTATGCACATCTGTTTCTAGACATAAAGAAGAAAAGTATATTTGTTCATGAGTCTACAAAATGGAAATATAAAAGTAAAACCATGATTGATTTGCTCAAGACTGCAGTGGACAAGGCACTAGAGAGTGATAATGGGCACCTGGATCTTTTTCTTCGATTCCTCCTTGGTTTGTCTCTCCAGTCCAATCAGAAACTCTTACAGGGTCTGTTGAAACAAAAAAATAGAAATAAGCAGAGCAAAGAGGAAATAGTTCGGTACATCAAGCAGAAATTAGAATCTAATCTGTCTCCAGAGAGATCCATCAATCTGTTCTACTGTCTGAATGAACTGAACGACCAAACTCTGGTGAAAGACATTCAGACCCACCTTAGCAAAGGAAGTCTCTCATCTGCTGATCTTTCACCTGCCCAGTGGTCTGCTTTGGTCTTTGTGTTGTTGACATCAGAGGAGGAGCTGGAGGAGTTTGAGCTTCAGAAATTCAAGAAATCAGACGAGTGTCTCATTAGATTATCAGCAGTCATCAAAACCTGCAAAAGAGCTCTGTAAGTTATTGTTCTTTGTTAATGTTTTGTTCTTATCTTAAAATTATATTAATCTACACTGATACATAGCAGGCTTGGACACCCCTGATTTAGTGAGTAAGTGACATGACATACAGCCAAGTATGACCCATACTCAGAATTCGTGCTCTGCATTTAACCCCTCCAAAGTGCACACACACACAGCAGTGAACAGACACACATACTTTTATTATTTAATAATATTACTATTATTATATGTAGCTTTTTTACTCACATTTTTGGTCCGTTTTCTCTTTGATAATTTGCGGATACCTAAAATTCAGTGCATACCTACTTACACCCCCTTCTTGTTTACAATCCGAAATAAATCCATACATAAATTTAAATTCATGCATTTATCAGACGCTTTTATCCAAAGCGACTTACAGTGCACTCAAGCTATCAATTTTTACATATCATGTGTTCCCGGGGAATCAAACCCCCAACCTTGTGCTTGATAATGCATTGCTCTGCCAATTGAGCTACAGGATCACAGCATACATCATACATAAATACATAATAATACATCATACACAACATACATCTGCATTAAAATGCAGAAGGGGCTTTCCTGATAACTTTCTGCGATGCCGTCATCTTTATTTTACTAACTTGCTGCATGCTGAAGCTGACCTCACCAGAAAAACTCAACACCACCATCTAGTGGATTGTCTAGAAATTGATTTTATTGTTCTACCAAATAGTATACTAAAAGATTAATACTTAACAGATAATAATTAACACACTTTATATATTTATATATAATGTTGGGTAAAAAATGTTAGCCTGAATGTACTGTAAGTCGCTTTGAAAGCTGTGGAGTGGAGTCAGACACGTTAGGATCCAATTGCAGTATTTATTCATTTGAGTCATCAGACAGGCAGAAATCAGAAACCGCATCAAGAGTGTCAAGGGATATCCAGAAATCAGTAACAATTCCAGGCAAAGGTCCAGGTAGGCGGTAGAGAATCAAAGTCAGTATACACAATCCAAAGTCAAACACGGAAGGAACAAACACTAGGAAAACGCTCGGAAATGCCATACAGAACTAAAAAAGACTTTGCAATGTGAGTGTGGATGAGTGCAACCTTTATAGTGTAACTGATAGGAAACAGGTGTGGTTCAATAATGAGTTCCTAGGCAGGGGTTTATGGGAAATGTAGTCCAGGGTGTACTGTGTCGTGTGGAAGACTGTGTGGTGAATAGACAGATGTGCAGTGACCGGATCATGATAAAAGCCTTTGCTAAATGCATACATTTATTTACATTATTTATATACAGTAGAGAGAGAGCGAGAGAGAGACTTTGTTTCCAGGTCCAATACACAGCTGGTTTTCGTGCACTTCAGCAAGTCATTGACATATTTTTTCCCCCAGTCTTTGAAGCATTTTCTACATCTTTTATTCTTTTTTTTCAGTCATTTACTTTAAATGTGTATTTCTATTTTTCGGCCCTTTTTTAATTATTTCATTTATAAATTGATAAAATTAAAGAAAACTAGTCATAAAGTGTACAATAAAATCCTTATATTATAATCACATTGCACTTAAATCAAGTTAAAGGTGTAATCTGCCGATTGTCCTGCAGGTGACTGCATAAATCTGTCTTCTTATGATGCACTTAGGACTTAACGATTACTCCAGAGAACCCGTAGATCTACAATGATTTTCAAGTGCTACTTAAGTTACGATGCTTTTGGGAAACAAACTTTAATATTAAGATCAGTTGTATGATCGTTTTTACGAACTTAGGCTTACAAAGCTTTTGGAAAACCTGACCCTGTTTAGTTAGCTACAGAAGAAGCACATCATGTTATTATAAAACACATTGTTCATTAGTTGTTTATACTCCAATATGCAGTTCAAGTTCTACAATTACAATAAACCTCCAGATTCTCCACCTCAAGACACTCATCCAGATAATAGAGCATCACTTTTAAATGTATAACTCATCGCCATTAATTATATAAACCTGTTATTCATTTACATATTTTAAGTAGGAAATTTGAATCAATGCAATCTTAATATATATGCAGTGTATTTACTGTTCATCTAAAAATATTTGGTGTGTGTATATATATATATATATATATATATATATATATATATATATATATATTAGTGGTGGGCCGTTATCGCCGTTAACGTGCTGCGTTAACGCGAGACTCTTATCGGGCGATAAAAAAAAATATCGCCGTTAATCTATTCTCAAAGTTGGGTTGGGAGCTAGGTCTATACTAAGCAAGCTATGATGACTTTCACCTTGATATTTTATATAACTGACTGACTGAGGACAGCCTAAAAAGATGCTCAGGACAGATGACGGGCCACTGCTGCGCATCGTCACGAAAGCTTATCTTTCTCACGTGTTGTTAAGCCGTACCGCTTGTCGATTTAAACATTAAAGCATCCAAAAACAAGACGCGGAAAAGCTGAACAGAGTAGCACGTGCCGTTAGGTGCGCACGAGAGAGAGAGCTGCGTATCACGGACAGCGACACTGAACCGAGCTCTCTTCTGCGAAGTTCACCTCGAAGTTCCTCTTGCACCCGAACGAACAAATGCAAATCGCAGTTTGAACAAACAAAAAGATGTGAAAGAGCCCAATTCAACACCACGGTGTTCTGGTGTTCAGGGCTCGCGCAGAGAAAGGCGTCTCAAAACACTAGAACATCGAATTTGCTTATTTTTGCTCTTGTGCCGACAAATACATACAAAATATGTCAAAATATGCACCTTGGAAATTATGCTCGAAAAAAACTTTCAGTTATTTCTTAAGTGAAAGTAAACAGTTGAGGAAAAAAATGGGATGTGTATTATATTGGATGCGTTCATGGTCTCTTAAAGTGACCGCGCCTAATTTAGCTACTGGCTGCTGTAATGTTAATCCAAGAAAATGAAAGAAAATCACTCACTGCTCTTGACTGAATTTCTTTGTAGTTTTAACAGTCAAACCAAAAATTATTCAGAAACCAGATATAATTTTTGATATATATAGCAAAACTGTAATAATGTGAGAAATGTTGAAGGTGTCTGAATAAATGTAGGTTTGATTGTATATTTCATTTTTACATTGAAGACTATCCAGTGCTATTATTTGGTTTCTGTACCTTGACACCTACAAACTTGAAAAAAAAAACTTAAACATTGGTGTGAAACAGGAGTAATGTTGTTTGAACCTTGTGCAGTGTGGAATTAGTTTACAGCTTTTTCAAGCACTTTGTGATACATTTTGGAAACAGGAGATGAGCCCCTTTTATAATGCACCACCTATCTTGATAAACCCCTTCTCAAAGACTTACTTTTTGTCAATTTTATTTGGGTAACACATATTCTGAATGCCTTCGGCAGAATTCGAATGAGCCATTTTAATCTAGATTAATCTAGATTAATTTCAAGATCACAGTGAGATTAATCTAGATTAAAAATATTAATCTATGCCCACCTCTAATATATATATATTCAGTGCTTTAAGTGGGCTGGTACGCACCGGTACTCAGTACCGCCACTTCCAAATATAGCTCTTGAGCGTACCGCCTCCTCTCCGTGCGCCAGGAACATGCTTTTAGCGTACCGGTACGCTCATTTGGACATCTGTTTTAATAGAGGTTTTAATCCTTTGCCAGTGCTGCCATTTTTCAGAGCGCCCTTCACAATGTAAGCTTCCTAATTCATCCCACCGAGAGCAGAGACTACATCACCCACACACCCATGACTTTAAGAAGTGAGAAGCGCATGCGTTGCTTTTGTCGCTGTCAGTAACAACCTAACGTGGCCGTAGAGAATTTGAAACGCGCACAAAAATTCAAATACAGTGAACAACACTTAATATGCTCTCCTGGCTTCAGATTCGGAGTACTACAACAAAACGGTCAAAATCAGATGACTCGCTGGCTGACACCCCGCCATATCGCTGCAGGTCAGACGCAAACTAATGAAGTAATGCAGTAGCTCTTTCAGGCAGGGTGACCAGATGTCCCGAAAAATTCCGGACAGTCCCGAAATCGAAACTGTTGTCCCGAGTCCCGAATCTGGGCCTAATTGTCCCGAAAATTATACTAAAGAGTAGTTATTGTCTAATAAACATTAAAAACTGTCTGCGGAGGTTGAGTCATTCTGCAACCAGCCCCCACCGGCTGCTCATTGGCTGCAGGACCTTTTTTCTAAGTTCTAAAAAAATACCGTAGGCGGCAAGGCACGAATTTAGATATTCATTTATCGAAATAATCTATATGCACGAAGACAATATGACCTTTTTATCCCCTTTTTGTTTTAAAGCTTGATGAAGAGAGCAGAGCGCAAGTTGCTGCAGCTGCGAGGAGGACAGTGATGCACACGTACAGGAGTGATTGACAGTTCGCGGCAGTGTGTACAAAAAAATACTCCGCTACACAATTATATATATAAAAAAACACTATATATATATCTATATCTCTATATATATATATATATATATATATATATATATATATATATATATATATATATATATATATATATATATATATATATATATATATATATATACATATATATATATATATATACATATATATATATATATATATATATATGCTATAATAGAGTACCGGCACCTCTTTTGGGCCACTTAAAGCACTGTATATATTTAAAAAAATGTATTACATGTATCTAACTCTGATATTATTTCTTTCTCTGTTAGGTTAAATGATTGTGGCTTAACAGACAAAAGCTGTCCAGCTCTGGCTTCAGTTCTTGGATCAGATACCAATCTGAAAGAGCTGAACATGAACAATAATAATCTGCAGGATTATGGAGTTAAGATGCTCTGCACTGGATTGAAAAATATTAATTGCAAATTGGAGATACTGAGGTAAGTTTTGTTACAAACTGTAGTGTTTGGTTAGAAGATCCATCGGTTAACATGAACCTAGATCATTTGCCACATAATTGAGGACAGAACTGCTTCAACTCAGTGAAATTTGCAGCATGAACTCTACATTCCACATTCTCTACATCCTCTCTCTCTCTCTCTCTCTCTCTCTCTCTACTATATATAAATAAATACATTTAAATAAATTCATGCTTTTATCCAAAGTGACTTACAGTGCATTCAGGCTAACATTTTTTTACCTAACATTATATATAAAGTATATTATTATGTAAAGTATAATATTAAAGACTAAAATATAATACAATATTATATTGTGTTATAGTTATTATATACAAGTTGTCTGTCTGGAACGCAGCATTAGGTTAACATTAATAAACGATAGTTTACTACAATTAGGAGCCATTCGATAAGATGACATTTCAGCACTTGACAAACGGACAGCGACTCCTAAGCAGCACTTAAAGCACAGCTACGTGCAATTGTGTTTAGTGCATTGTTACGAAACGCACGTGAAACCATAACGAACGATTACAAAATTACTCGTAGAAAACGCTCTTAAGCTCTAAAATCGTGAAACCCAGCCCGAAATAAACTATAAATTGTGATATGGGGTAATGCAGTTATCAGATCACAAAAGGCTGCATTTTAAGTTAGCAGAGCAGAAGTTCTAATTGGCTGTTAAATAAAATTATAAAAGGCAGTTGAGTGAGTTGTTTTGAGTTCATAACATAAATTTAAAAGGTTCACCTAGTTTTGTGTTCATGTAATTTCCAACATTGTTTGGCAGACAATGTTAACACATTTCACCAGATTTATACAACAAAGTGTTTATAATATATACCTGTTATGAATTAAACACAGATATTTAAAGGTCATTGTTCAGTTTTTCACCAAAATAAAAGCCTGAGGGCCTAACATTTGAAAGTAAAGAAATTAAGACATAATTACAATAATAAATCTATCATTCAATCCTTCAAAATTGAAATACTTCTTCAAGTTGCTTGTTCAAATGCATTTTATGACTCATCCCTGAACCAAGGAGAATTATATTGGGATGATGTACTTTGGGATGACTATCCTGCAGGAAAGTCCATTGATCATCTGTGTCTCTAGGAACTTTTAATGTCTTGGAAATCGTCTTATAGTCTTAGACTTTCTAAAGTAATACAGTTATTAATTCTCTATAGCTTTTGCTAGATCTCTGTTGACTTTGCCATTTTTGCTACAATCTCTGAGGGGTTGAGTAATTTTGATTGACTAGGTTATAATTGTGGAAAATTAAAATGGCAAAAAATTTAAATTGCATTTGTTGTAGTTTACATTCACCAATATATAACTTTACCCAGCTTTACTGTGAAAAGAGTCCATTCAGGCCAAAGATCCTGTAGTGCATCTTTTTATTTTGTACGTGACAATCTGTGTTATAATGAAGAATAACATCTTTTTATAATAGACTTTCAGACTGCAGCATCACTGAAGAAGGTTATAAAGCTCTGTCTTCAGCTCTGAGATCAAACCCTTCACATCTGATAGAGCTGGATCTCACAGGAAATGATCCTGGAGAATCAGGAGTGAAGCAATTCAGTGATTTACTACAGGATCCAAACTGTCAACTCAAGACACTGAGGTGAGACCTGATGAAATAATGGTAAATAAGTTATACACATGTAAATTATTTATATTATAAATGTTATTATATTTCACTAATTTAGTAAGGTATACAATTTGTTGCATCCAAAATGGTCAAAACGGTCAAACATGAAAGATCAGATGCTGCTGTTGGTTTGATGATAAATGTCAGCACAGTTAAGTTTTGTTAAAAGTTACAGTTTAATCAGACATTTTGGGTCACTAGATGTGCTGGTGTTCAGTAGTTTGGAGCTTCGATAGTTGATAGCTTCCTGATTGTTTTAAATGTCACTGAATGCACTGAACGTTAATGTCCATCAAGTTCAGATTCACAACAATGTAGATCACTGATCAAGAATAGAGAACTGGATTGATCATGATGTCATGAAAGTGAAGCCACTGCGCCGCCATATTAGTAATCCCTAGTTTGTGTGTAAATGTTCTATTGAATTAATAGGAAATTGTATGATTTTAATGAGAAAACATCAGATAAGTCAGCCTTTTTAAATTACAGTAGCAAACATCATGATAAACATCAGACAGACACAACCTCAACATATAACAAATGACAGTGCTCTTTCTGAAATCTGAAGAAAGAGTTATGCTTTGTATACACGCATACCTTTATTCGCCTTGAACAGTTATTCATTGTTTATATAATTTTGTTATACTGTTTTTATTCATACAGTAGCTGCTAACTGCAAATGTTTCAACAAGGATTTCGTTAACCGCATTAATTTTGAAACAGGTAATGATTTAAATGGTAGTTAAATTATTAATTTAGCATTCAACATTTTACATGGAAACAGTAGATAATGCTAGTAAACATATGCACGATCTTGGCGAGTCTGAAATAGATGTTGCTCAATCAGGACATTAAAAATATACACATCATAATTTATTCAGAGAAATAACTGAATACAGACAGTATGGGCATGAAGCTTTATTTCAAGATGCTTAATTAAGTTTTTCTTTTCCGTAAAGAACAATATTAACAGAAGCTATTGTATTATTCATTGTATATTCAAATCAATTTCTGATACTAATAGGTTCATATTTAATAATTCCTGCATAATTACGTACATAAAGAAATAGGCTATATTTTGTGTGGGATCAGTTACCTGTGTCGTCAGTGCTCATCAGACACACACACCTAAACAGTTTAAATATATACTTATCCTGCCCAAAAAGACCATAAACACTGCAGATAACATGAAGTAAAAATAAATTTACATACAACATAAAAAATAATCCCGTTTGACTGATTTGCTTCAAATAGGGTGATTTTAGGTCAGCGGTTTGCATGTGACTCAATGGTCTTCTCTGCTGGTAGGGAATAGTAAGACGGCGGATCAAACACTTCAGTGGCTTCACTGCCTTTTGGCAGTTTAGAATGTGATGAGTGATCCAGTCATATATAGATCAGTGCTGTAGATCTACTACAGCAGATCTATCACAGGCCACAAACATATGATGTGTGTCAGGAGAGGATCGGTGATAATTGTACATAAGCACAAATGTCTGAACCTGCATAATGAGCAGAATTACTGTTGCATCAACTTTAGTTGAATAAGTTAAATAAAACTAGCCAGAGATGGTCTGAACCCAGATCATGTTCCTGTTAGTGGATCAGCAATCCAGTTTTTGGTGAATTCTGCTACATAATAATAGGAAGAGCCGGCATCAAAAGATCAACTAAATATATCACTATGAATGCTTAGCTGTCACAAGATAGTTATCTCTTTGCTAACTTTCCTCATCTCCTGCTTAAAAGCCAGAAAGATCTTCAGATGCTTGAGAATCATGATCTAGTGAGATTTTGCCCCTGAGTTTCTTTTAAATAATTTACTTTTCTCTTGCACATTGAATTGATTCCAGCTTAATCTTCTCTTCTGCAGGTTTTTGGGTCCTGCTGCAGATGAAGGCTGTCAGTATGTGACTGGAATTGTGGGTAAAAACCCGTTACTCCTGAGAGAGCTGAATCTGACTGGATGTAAACTAGGAGACACAGGAGTGAATCAGATCGCTGCTCTACTGCAGGATAAACACTGTAAACTCAACACACTGATGTATGTTTTTTTTTCATTGTTACAAGTACACTTTTAACCCTCAAAGGCCGATATAGCTGCCCGCGGCTAAAAATAACTGTTGTTTTTTCATGTTTAATAACTTTTGAACCGCTAATCCAATCTGAATGCTTTAAAAAGTGATGTAAAGCAGAGATTCTCCACGTTTATCTCATTTGGATATTCAGAGGCGCCGTAGTGCAGGTGATTACGTCATCACATTTTGACAACATTGATTTGTCAGAAGAAACCAGTGCTTTCATTCCTCTGAGCCAAACAGAAATGATTGTTGATGCGTAGTCCCACCCCCAAGCCAAGATTGGTTCAAACTGTACCATATTCAACCAATAAGTAGTCATTTGAAATTTTACTTAACATATTGCTTTTGAAATACGAATGAACACAAAGTGAAAGTGAAGTCTGTCGCGAGTGCATGGATACAAACGCCAACTAACACATTTGCATGAGAAAACTCTCTGAAAAAGCAGAAAAGCACACGACAGCGAACTTTGAAATAAAACAAATCAAAACCAAGGATGAAACGGTGGTACATATCTGATAAAGCACTGGAATTTATGTCTTAGGTCACTAGGCGATGTTCCGGTAAAATCGATTCTGACACGTATTACATCTTAGAGATCTGGAGGATGAAACAGGAAAAAGATGATCTGAGAGATAAGATGGGGATTGACCATTAAGAGTTTTAAAAACAAACAACAATATTTTAAATTGAATTCTAAAATAGACAGGAAGCCAATGAAGAGAGGCTAAAACTGGTGTAATGTGATCTGTTTTCTTTGCCCCGGTCAACAGCCTTGCAGCAGCATTGTGCACCATCTGCAAGCGTGCAATGGATGACTGAGGAAGACCCAAATATAATGAATTACAGTAGTCAAGGCGGGAGGTAATAAAAGCATGAATGACTTTCTCCAGGTCATTAAAAGTTAAAAATGATTTCAGTCTCGAGATGATCCGTAACTGATAAAAACTGTTCTTGACAACTGTATTAATTTGTTTAGTTATACAAAGTTCAGAGTCCAGAATGACACCAAGATTTCTGACCTGGGAGGAGACTGAGGGGAAATGCTTGCCAAGCTCATTGATGAGACCACTTCTCAACTTAGGGGGGCCAAAGACAATTACTTCCGTTTTATTTTCATTAAGTTTAAGAAAGCTATTGGAAAGCCATTTCTTGATATCTCCTAGGCAGGCCAATAAGGGTTGAATGGTATCACCAGCTTTCAGTGGTATGTACAGCTGGGTATCATCAGCATATAAATGAAATAAAACATTGTGTCTCCTAATAATGTCTCCCAAAGGTCGCATATATAAATTAAAAAGGAGTGGCCCTAAAATGTGTGATATATAACAGTTTAATGTTGTTAAAGGTAATGCGTCTTTCATCCATTAGGTGGCGACCTAGTGCTTTCTAAGAGTGGAGTTGCAGATATGAAGAAGAACTTTCTACTGCCAGTTCCTAAGAGCAGTCACATTGTGCTTGCATGTACAGTCAAAAGTTCGATGTTAATAAAGCTCAGACTTTGAGGAAACTAAGTTGCTTTATTGAAACATCACATGGTGTCAGAAGTGGAGCACTGTTAACACCATGGCAAAGTTTCAGCCCCCGGACAGTTTTGATTTCGGTCACCCCGAACGATGGCCAGAATGGCGTCAGAGATTTCACCGCTACAGGATAGCCACTAAACTTGACAAAGAAGAGGCTGAAGTACAGGTCTGTACACTGCTTTATTCACTGGGAAAAGAAGCTGAACAAGTGTATCAGACATTTACGTTCAGGGAAGAAGAACGAGAGGACTATGATGCTGTAATCAGGAAGCTCGATGACTACTTTATACCAAAAGTTAATGTTATTCACGAGCGTGCACGTTTTCACACGAGGGCTCAAAAGCCAGGTGAAATGGCCGAAGAATATATCCGTAGCCTCCACGAGCTAGCAAACACGTGTGACTTTGGTGCTGCTAAAGAGGAGAATATTCGCGACAGGCTCATGATCGGGATTCAGGACAGAAAGCTGTCAGAAAAGCTCCAATTAATACCCGAATTGACACTTAGAAATGCCACAGAGCTTGTGAGGCAGTCAGAACAGGTCCGAGGACACATTAATGAACCGAATGCCACCGTCAGTGCTCAAATCAGCGAGGTCGCCGGCACCAGGGGAAAATTCCACCAAAGTGAAAGAGGTAACGTTAGACAGCACCGTGGATCGAAAAGGAACCAGACTGAGCATGTTTCTGACTGGAGATGTAAAAGATGTGGCAGAAATCATGGGAAAGGTGAAATGTGTCCAGCAAAAGGTGCTGAGTGTCGCAAATGCAGGAAAAAGGGTCATTTTGCTGCAGTTTTTAGAACCCGAGCAGTCCATGATGTCAGCAAACCACAAGAGGGCAGCAGTGTAACACATTTCCTGGGTGAGTTAACTCACATTGATGACAAAAGTGGAGCTTGGATTGTCACACTCCCAATTCTGGGCACAGACATAGACTTTAAAATTGACACAGGCGCTGACATAAGTGTCATTTCTGAGAAAAGCTTCTCAGTTTTGAAGTACAAGCCAAAACTTAACAAAGTTAATGTGAAACTTGAGAGCCCAGGAGGTAAATTGCAATGCAAAGGTCAGTTCAGAGCGAAGACTACCTTTTAAAGATGAGCAGTATATTTTTGAAGCATTTGTGGTGACTGGTCCCTATGTAAACAATCTCCTTGGTCGTGATGCAGCAAGTGAAATGGGTTTAGTTAAGAGGCTAGAAGAGCTCCAACCCATTTATTTTTCTGAACTGGGATTAGTGAAGACAAAACCCATTAAAATCTGCCTGAAGCAGGATGCTGTATCATACAGTGTGCACACTGCAAGACGGGTGTCCGTGCCATTGCTTCCAAAAGTCAAGGCGGAGCTAGAGAGAATGGTACAATGTGGTGTTATTGAGGAGATCACTGAGCCTACAGAGTGGTGCGCCCCTATGGTGGCTGTTCCAAAGAAGACAGGGCAAATAAGAATTTGTGTCGATCTGAAACAACTAAATAAAGCTGTAAAAAGAGAGAAATTTGTGCTGCCAACAATTGATGACATCCTTCCTAGGCTAGCACACGCCAAAGTTTTCTCACTTCTCGATGCAGCTAGTGGCTTCTGGCAGCTTCCTCTGGATGTGGATTGTGCTAAACTGACAACATTCATTACACCTTTTGGAAGATATTTTTTCCGCAGGCTACCGTTTGGGATCACCAGCGCGCCCGAAATCTTTCATCGGGAAATGTCAGTCAACCTCAAAGACCTGGAAGGAGTTGCAGTTTTTATGGACGATATTTTAGTATTTAGCACCACTCCAGATGAACACGAGCAGCAACTGCAGAGGGCTCTGGAAGCCATTGACCGGGCTGGTCTCAAGCTGAACACAGAAAAATGCCTGTTATGTCAGAGTCAACTCTGGTACTTGGGACATGTCATAGACAAGGAGGGCATCCGCCCAGACACAGCCAAAATTGAAGCCATCACTTACCTTGAAAAGCCAAAGAACGTTTCAGAGCTACGGAGAATGCTAGGAATGATTCATTACCTGGGCAGGTATGTTCCTCATCTCTCAGAGGTTATTCGACCTCTCAATGAGCTGTTGAAACGAGATGTAGTATGGTACTGGGGTGCTGTACAAGAGGAGGCCTTTTGAAAATGTGAAATGCCGAATCACAAAAGCTCCTGTGCTAGCATTCTACGATGTCACAAAGCCCACAGTCGTCAGTGCAGATGCAAGCAGCTACGGTCTGGGGGGCGTTTTGCTGCAGCACCATGATGGAAAACTGAAACCAGTGGCTTACTGTTCCAGGGTGCTGACCGATGCTGAAAAAAGGTACGCCCAGATCGAAGAAGAGTGCCTGGCGGCCGTGTGGTCCTGTGAAAAATTCTCACGTTTTTTGTATGGATTGGAAAGTTTCATCCTGCAAACCGACCATAAGCCACTGATTCCTCTGATCAATGCAAAGGATCTTGATTCAGTTCCACTGAGATGTCAAAGGCTGTCGCTGCGGATGATGCGTTACAATTTTAGTGTGTGGTGGCCAGGCTTAAGTCAGGAAATCCAGCAGCTAGTTAACAGCTGCAAGGACTGTCTGGAATCAAGACCTACCCAAAGGAAGGAGCCACTTTTAACCACTCCACTGCCAGACCGTCCATGGGAGAGATAGGCGCTGATATCTGCGAAGTGAATAAGCAACATTACTTGGTAGTCGTGGACTATTTTTCAAGATATATTGATATTGCTCACCTTCAAAACTTGTCAGGTGAAACAACACGTGCTTGCTTGAAGAACATGTTTGCACGATGGGGCTGTTCTCTTTACTGACAATGGCCCACAGTTTTGTGGAAGTGCTTTCAAAGACTTTGCTAGAAACTATGATTTTCAGCACATTACTTCAAGCCCTTATTATGCCCAGTCAAATGGAGAAGCTGAAAGGGCAGTGCAAACAGCTAAA
This sequence comes from Carassius auratus, assembly GCF_003368295.1. Lineage (NCBI taxonomy): Eukaryota > Metazoa > Chordata > Actinopteri > Cypriniformes > Cyprinidae > Carassius > Carassius auratus. Next base: position 58,947 of record NW_020526815.1, read on the forward strand.
AGGATTCTCAAACAGTCTGACCCATTCATCGCGTTGATGAGCTACAGATCCACTCCCCTTCAAGCTACAGGCGCAACTCCAGCACAGCTGATGATGGGAAGACAAATAAGAACTACAGTTCCCACATTGGAGTCACACCTGCGACCTGAATGGCCCGATCTGCGTCGAGTGAGAAAGCCTGATCAAAAGGCAAAAAGGACCTACAGGAAGTATTACAACAAAAGAAACAGTGTTAGAACATTACCAGAGATTCCACCTGGAACTCCTGTTGCAGTCAAGCTGGATGCTGAAAGAGGTTGGATAAGATCCGGGACTATTCTCAAAGTGTGAATCGCCACGGTCTTACCTCATCCAATCTGAAACTGGAGTACTCCGACGAAATCGATGACACCTGATGCCTACAGTCAGTGAAACTGAACCAGCATCTAATTCAGTTCAACCAACTCAAAACGAAGTTCATGGTCAGGATCAACTTGCAACTAAGCCTGATAACGTCCCAGACAGTTCAGTGCAGTATGAACAACCAGGAACTGATCTACCTGAGTCTGATTCCAGTCACACTACAATCAGTTCACCTAAAGGGTGCAAACAAGGTCTGGACGAATTGTCACAACTCCTAAGAGATACAAGGACTTTGCAAGATAAAAGAAGACATTCATGAAGAAAAGCTAAAACAAATGTTGTTTTCTGACTACAGTAATTTCACAGTTCAATGTTACATTTGTTAAGTAACTCATTAGGAAGGGAGATGTGATATAAAACAGTTTAATGTTGTTATAGGTAATGCGTCTTTAATCCATTAGGTGGCGACCTAGTGTTTTCTAAGATTGGAGTTGCAGATATGAAGAAGAACTTTCTACTGCCAGTTCCTAAGAGCAGTCACATTGTGCTTGCATGTACAGTCAAAAGTTCAATGTTAATAAAGCTCAGACTTTGAGGAAACTAAGTTGCTTTATTGAAACATCACAAAATGGATCCTTGAGACACTCCACAGATAATAGGAGCAACAGATGAAGAAAACTTTCCTAACTCTACAGAAAAAGACCTGTCTCTAAGATATGAATTAAACCACTGCAAAGCAGTTCCCCCAATACCAAACAAATTTTCTAACCAGCAGAGAAGAATATTATGATCAACTGTATCAAAAGCAGCTGTAAGATCAAGAAGCAGCAGAACTGAATTTTTACCACTATCCACTGCAAGCAAAATGTCATTGAATACTTTAAGCAAAGCGGACTCAGTGCTATGATGGGCAGAGAAACCAGATTGGAGAGGTTCTGTTAATTTAGCTTCATTTAAAAAGGAAATCAATTGTGAATATACAACTTTCTCTAAAAGTTTTGATAAAAATGAAAGCTTAGAAACAGGCCGATAATTATCAAGGCAATTTTCCTCTAAACCCTGTTTCTTAAGCAACGGTTGAACCACAGCATGCTTAAAACATTTCAGGACTACCCCAGCATTTAGAGACGAGTTAATCAATGACTGAATGGAAGTCCCGATTTCAGAAAAAGAGGCCTTAATAATCTCAGAAGGAATGACATCAAGTTAAGAGGCAGTTTTCTTCATCTTATTGACCAAATCACAGAGTTCCCTCAAAGAAACATTTTGAAAACAAGAAAAGGAAGCCGGACCTGCCAGCGAAAACAGTGACCGATCTGATGACTGCTAGGTAAAAGAGGAGTGAATGGCTAACACTTTTTCTGAAAAAAAACTGTAAAAAATTTTCACAACGTTCAGTTGAGGGTTCAACATGAAACTGACAACCTGGATTAATTATTGAATTAATCGTGGAAAACAGAATTCTAGGTCTATGAGAGTGTGTATTAATCAAATCTGAAAAATGCTTAGACCTAGTTGATTTTGCAGCTTTCTGAAAGTTAAACAAACATTCTTTTAAAAACTCACAAGACACAGTTAACAAATCCTGTTTCCATTTCCTCTCCACTTGACGACATGCCCGCCTAAGAGAGCGTGCATTGTCGTCGAGCCAATAATAAGATTTCTGCCTGGGTGACTTTAACTTAAAAGGTGCAATAATATCTAAAATATTAGAACAATTTGTATAGAGAAGAGAAGTCAGTTCATCAGGCCCAATGGAAGACTCAACAGCATTCAAAATAGATCCTTCAACAGCGTTAGCATGATAGAGTTCACTAAACTGAGGATGAATAGATGAGTTTATACAGCGAGCGTAATAGCCCAGATGTTTTTCCATAACTGCAGAATTCTCAGTATGGACATTAAAAACAATAGGGCTGTGATCAGAGAAAGAGACATCTTCTATGTTTACATTTTCTACAGCAACACCATTTGTCAAAATAAGGTCCAGAGTGTGACCATGAACATGAGTTGCTCCAATTATATGTTGTATAAAACCAAACGATTATGACCCTCCAAATATGTTGTATCCAGGGAAAACTGGGTTGAGAATTGTAAGGTGGAAGCAATCGCCCGTCTAATCTCACTCGAACACCGCCTCGACAACCTCTCTTTCTGTGGCGTTTCCGTACAAGAGGAACACAGCAGGGTAGTTGGTAGACGCACTCTGGCGCAGGATGATTTGGAAGAGGATTGAGAGCGAGAGTAGAGAACTGGGCAGTTTCTCAGGTTCAATTCAATTCAATTCAAGTTTATTTGTATAGCGCTTTTTACAAAACAAATCGTTACAAAGCAACTTTACAGAAAATTATGTTTCTACAATATTTAGTAGTAGCTAGTAGTTTGTGCACATTTGACAGGATTTTAGAAAAACTAAAAAATAATAATAATACAAGACGTAGTCAGCTAGACGATGAACTATCAATATTATTAATTAAGTTATTATATGATTAAGTCACACATTTAGGAATAATTGTTAGTTCTGTTTGTTCATTCAGGGTTAGCATCATCTGAGGTCCTCTGAGGGTCAGCATCATCTCTTCTCAGGTGTTCTGGATCCAGACTGGAGCTTGTGTAAATCCTAGTTACCACGGGATGTGAATCCCGTGGCAAAACATAGAAACAAAAAACAGACATCATTAGCATAGCTGCTGATCCAACAAAGTAAAATTAGTTTAACCCAAGCTAATGAATAAAAATGCACCTTTGATCAGATGCAACTACACTCACAATTAAAAAGATACATTATTCGAATGCTTGGCGAAAGAGATGTGTTTTTAATCTAGATTTAAACAAAGAGAGTGTGTCTGAACCCCGAACATTATCAGGAAGGCTATTCCAGAGTTTGGGAGCCAAATGTGAGAAAGCTCTACCTCCTTTAGTGGACTTTGCTATCCTAGGAACTACCAAAAGTCCAGCGTTTTGTGACCTTAGGGTGCGTGATGGGTTGTAACGTGGTAGAAGGCTAGTTAGGTACGCTGGAGCTAAACCATTTAGGGCCTTATAGGTAAGTAATGATAATTTGTAACTGATGCGGAACTTAATAGGTAGCCAGTGCAGAGACTGTAAAATTGGGGTAATATGATCATATTTTCTTGACCTCGTAAGGACTCTCGCTGCTGCATTTTGGACGACCTGTAGCTTGTTTATTGAAGAAGCAGGACAACCACCTAGAAGTGCATTACAATAGTCCAGTCTAGAGGTCATGAATGCATGAACTAGCTTTTCTGCATCAGAAACAGATAACATGTTTCGTAGCTTGGCAATGTTTCTAAGATGGAAGAATGCAATTTTTGTAACATTGGAAATATGATTTTCAAAAGACAAATTGCTGTCTAATATAACACCCAGATTTCTGACTGTAGAGGAAGTAACAGTACATCCGTCTAGTTGCAGATTGTAATCTACAAGATTCTGTGTAGTGTTTTTTGGTCCAATAATTAATATCTCCGTCTTATCCGAATTTAATTGGAGAAAATTCTTTGTCATCCAATCTTTTACATTTTTAACACAATCTGTTAGCTTAGATAATTGGGAAGTTTCATCTGGTCTCGTTGATATATATAGCTGAGTATCATCAGCATAACAGTGGAAGCTAATTCCGTATTTTCTAATAATATTACCAAGGGGCAACATGTATATTGAAAATAGAAGGGGACCTAGGACGGATCCTTGTGGCACTCCATATTTTACTGATGATAAATGAGATGACTCCCCATTTAAGTAAACAAAATGGTAGCGATCGGACAGGTAGGATCTAAACCATCTTAGAGCCTGCCCTTGAATACCTGTATAGTTTTGTAATCGATCTATGAGTATGTCATGATCTATTGTGTCGAACGCAGCACTAAGATCAAGTAAGACTAGAAATGAGATGCAGCCTTGGTCTGACGCAAGGAGCAGGTCATTTGTAATTTTAACAAGTGCAGTTTCTGTGCTATGGTGGGGCCTAAAACCTGACTGAAATTCTTCATACAGATCATTTTTATGCAGGAAGGTGCTCAATTGAGCAGACACAACTTTTTCTAAAATTTTAGACATAAATGGAAGATTTGAAATAGGCCTATAATTTGCCAGTACACTAGGATCTAGTTTTGGTTTCTTAATAAGAGGCTTGATAACCGCCAGCTTGAATGGTTTTGGGACGTGTCCTAAAGATAACGACGAGTTTATGATATTGAGAAGCGGTTCTTCGGCTACAGGTAACAGCTCTTTCAGTAATTTAGTGGGTACAGGATCTAATAAACATGTTGTTGGTTTAGATACAGTGATAAGTTTATTTAGCTCCTCCTGTCCTATGGTTGTAAAGCACTGCAGTTTATGTTTGGGTGCGATGGATGAAACTGAAGTGTTAGATGCTGTATAATCTACATTCGCTATTGTATTTCTAATGTTATCTATTTTATCAGTGAAGAAATTCATAAAGTCATTACTATTTAACGTTGGTGGAATATTTGAATCAGGTGGCATCTGGTAATTTGTTAACTTAGCCACTGTGTTAAATAAAAACCTTGGATTGTTTTGGTTATTTTCAATGAGTTTGTGTATATGCTCTGCCCTAGCAGTTTTTAGAGCCTGTCTATAGCTGGACATACTGTTTTTCCATGCAATTCTAAAAACTTCTAAGTTAGTTTTTCTCCATTTGCGTTCAAGACTACGAGTTACTTTCTTGAGAGAGTGAGTATTACTGTTATACCATGGTACAGTACGTTTTTCTCTAACTTTTTTCAATTTGATTGGGGCAACAGCTTCTAATGTATTAGAGAAAATAGTGCCCATGTTGTCAGTAATTTTGTCTAATTCATGTGTATTTTTGGGTACAAATAGCAGTTGAGATAGATCAGGCAGGTTATTTGCGAATCTGTCTTTGGTGGCTGGAACAATAGTTCTGCCCAGACGGTATCGCTGCGACATATAGTTAATATCAGTTATACGCAGCATGCACGATACGAGGAAATGGTCTGTAATATCATCACTTTGAGGTACAATATCTATAGCAGTAAGATCGATGCCATGCGATATAATTAAATCTAGTGTATGATTAAGACGATGAGTGGGCCCGGTGACATTTTGCTTGACTCCAAAGGAGTTTATTAGGTCAGTAAACGCAAGTCCTAATGTATCATTTGTATTATCAACGTGAATATTAAAATCTCCCATGATTAGCGCCTTATCAACTGTAACTAGAAGGTCTGAGAGGAAATCTGCAAATTCTTTGAGGAATTCTGTATACGGCCCTGGTGGTCTATACACAGTAGCCAGAGCAAGAGATACATTAGATTTCTTTTGCATGTCTGACAGAGTAACATTTAGCATTAGTATTTCAAAAGAGTTAAACCTGTATCCTGTTTTCTGGGTAACATTGAGAATATCACTATATATTGTTGCAACACCCCCGCCACGACCAGTCTGACGGGGCTCATGCTTATAACAGTAGTTTGGTGGAGTAGACTCATTTAGACCAAAATAATCATTTGGTTGTAGCCAGGTTTCAGTCAAGCAGAGTAAATCAAAACTATTATCTGTGATCATTTCATTTACAATAACTGCTTTTGGTGTGAGTGATCTAATATTTATGAGCCCAAACTTTAAAAATTGTTTTTGTTCATTTACTTTACATTTTTCTGGTTTAATTACGATAAGATTTTTTCTAGATCCTACATTATATTTATATTTATATTTTGACCTCACTATTCTGGGAACAGACACAGTCTTAATAGGTTTTACAGCACAAGTACTTTTATCATTTAAGCGGGTGGAACAAAACTCATCATAATGGTTATTTGAGAATTGACTTACTAGTCACATGGAGCGAAGTGTCCTGGAGATGTTGTCAGAGAGAAGCTCCGCTCCGACTCGACTGGGGTGTAATCCATCAGCGCGAAACAGTCTAGGACGCTCCCAGAAAAGATTCCAGTTATTAACAAATAGCAAGGTAACCAGCTTCCATACAACATTTAATGTTAAATAGAGCTTGGCGATCGTAGGTAAGCACTGAGTCTACATGATACCAGTGCAACACCACACAGAGAACAAACAGTACAGGTAACGTTACCACAGACTGAAACACACAAGAGAGACGGCATGCCGAGTGCACTGGCGCCATCTAGGTGAAGAACAACTGTATCACTGAAGGAGGTTGTCATGTTCTGGCTGCAGCTCTAAATTCAAACCCTTCAAATCTGACAGAGCTGGATCTGAGTGAGAATAAACTAGGAAACCCAGGAATGAAGATCATCTTGACTCTTTTTGAAAAGTATTTTAAAAGTGTATCCCATTAATAACACAGACTGCAGTGACTCACCAGTTTCATAGATTGGAAAATATTAATTATGGATTGAGATACATTTGGAAATAAAATCTAAATAAATGCTGTTTTATAAAGTTATGGAGAATTGTTCAATGTGGTAACACTTATAACTGAATGTTATTATACGTTATAAGTCATTTATAAATTATTAGTTAATGAAGGGTGTCTTTAGGAACATTTAATGTCTTGGAAATCTTCATATAGCCTTAGACTTTCTAAAGTAATATTATTTATTCTCTGTAGCTTTTCTATAGCTTTTGTGAGATCTCTGACTTTGCCATTTTTGCTAAAATCTCTGAGGGGTTGAGTAATTTTGATTGCAGCTGTAGGTTATAATTGTGGAAAATTAAAACTGCAAACATTTTAAATTGCATTTGTTGTAGTTTGAGTTCACCAATATATAACTTTACTCAGCTTTACTGTGAAAGAGTCCATTCAGGCCCAAATTCCTGTAGTGCATCTCTTTATTTTATTAATTCTAAAACATGTACTTGTGTGACAATCTGTGTTATAATGAATAACATCTTTTCTAATAGGCTTTCAGACTGCAGTATCACTGAAGAAGGTTATAAAGCTCTGTCTTCAGCTCTGAGATCAAACCCTTCACACCTGATAGAGCTGGATCTCACAGGAAATGATCCTGGAGAATCAGGAGTGAAGCAGCTCAGTGATTTACTACAGGATCCAAACTGTCAACTCAAGACACTGAGGTGAGACCAGATGAAATAATACTAAATAAGTTATACATTTGAATTATTCATATCATATATAAATATATAAATACTCACATTTCACTGCTGGTTATATATGCTATATATAATTTTGTATGTGACGAATAAAAATCTTGAAAAAATCTTGAAATATTAGTATATTATTTTTCTAATTTAGTAAGGTATACAATTTATTGCATCAAAAATGTTCAAAATGATCAAACATGAAAGATGAGATTCTGCAGCTGCTGTTGTTTTGATGATAAATGTCAGAACAGTTTAGTTGTGTTAAGTTACAGCTTAATCAGACATTTTGGGTCACTAGATGTGCTGGTATTCAGTATTTCTGTGCCTTGGTAGTTAACTTTATGATTGTGTTATTTTGGACAATTCCCATGAAAAATATTCAGTTTGAGGAGTTATCCTGACTGTTTAAAAGTTACTGAATGCACTGTACATTAATTTCCATCAAGCTCAGATTCACAACACTGTAGATCACTGATCTAGAATAGAGAACTGGATTGCTCATGATGTCGTGCAAGTGAAGCCACCATATTTGTAATCCCTTGTGTCTGTGTAAATGTTCTATTTAATTAATAGGAAATTGTATGATTTTAATGAGACATCACATAAGTCAGCGTTTTTAAATCTGAAGTATCCCTGTACATTCTTACAATGCAAACTTTCCTCTACTTAAAGGAATTTCCTCTACTTATTAAAAAGCTACGTTCATTACAGTAGCGAACATTATGAACACGATAAACATCAGACAGACACGACCTCATCATATAACAAATGACAAAGTGCTCGTTCTGAAATCTGTAATAAGATTTATGCTTCATCAACACACATCTTTATTCGCATTGAACAGTTATTTATTGTTTATATATTTTTATATATGTTTTTATTCGTACAGTAGGTGCTAACTGTAAATGTTTCAACAAGAATTTCGTTAACAGTATTCATTTTGAAGCAGGTAATGATTTAAATGGTGGTTAAATTGTTATTAATTTAGCATACAATATTTTACATGAGAACAGTAGCTAATGCTAGTAAACATATTTGTGTGATTTTGGAGATTCTGAAATAGAGGTCTTCACGGGTCCAAAAATTTGTGCCCGAACCTGAAAGAGATCCGTAATGTACTACACTGAACCGACCCGGACCAGTCTATTATTTCAAAAGCTGGACCCGAACCCATCTGGAAGACAAAGCCCCGACTGGACCCGATTGTAACATATTCCACCTTAAATTGCTATTGCAAGCCAATAAACCTGTTGCGAAAAATAAAACTTTTTGTCTTACTTAATTTAAGAAGCCATTATCTCTCTACTTTGTACCTGACTGCAGGTAATGCATTACAATCCTCGGACAAGACAGTTATCCATGTTATTTTTCTCATTATTCCAAGTCCAAGCTCAATCCACTCATTATTTCAGCTTCAAAAGTCCACTTGATGTCACGGTGACGGATGAAAAATGCAACTGTGCACATGTACATTCTGACTCGAGTTAACTCGCATAATAACTTGGACTGTTTGCCCTTTTGAACTATAATAACGATCGATCGTTCAGTGCCATGGCTGCTCTGTCTATCATCTCTGTGCTCTCTGCTCTGCTTCGAGTCTGAGTCTGACCACTAAAACTTTGATTAAACGGTTCATTTATATTATTATAAAAATGGGAGAAAATGTAAAGCACGGTTTGGCTGTCGAAGTCATTGTGTCCCTCACTGGTTGCCATAGAAACATGACATGCACTTGAGACAGCACATGCGTTCTGGCTGCATCAACCTAAAACATGCATAGAAAACATTCATGTGACAGTTTACCTCAGATTTAGTTGCTGATTTGAAATCTATTAAATATGAGTGTGTCAAGTCTGCAACCATGTGTGCACTTGCATTAACTCTGAGTCAGTCTGAGCGCTCTGCTTCTAACGTCAGAGAGAGAGAGAGAGAGAGAGAGATTGCTTTTTTTTGGCACACACTTTTCTTTTCCTAATTTTACAAGTGGCAAGTTACAAAAAAACAAGCAGTGTCTGATCACAGCCAGGTGTTCCCCGAGTCTGATGATCGCACCGGCATTACACACAATGTTAAACAGACCCGGGACCCGAGGTAATAGATAAATTAAGCTTTTCATTTTAGTAAAGAACAATATTAACAGAAGCTATTGTATTATTAATTGTATATTCAAATCAATTTCTGATACTAATAGGTTCATATTTAATAATTCCTGAATAATGACATATATAAATAGGCTATATTTTGTGTGGGATCAGTTACCTGTGTCGTCAGTGCACAGCAGACACACACACCTAAACAAATTCAATATATACTTATCCTGCACAAAAAGACCATAAACACTGCAGATAACATGAAGTAAAACTGAATTTACATACAGACAACATTAAAAATTAATCCTGTTTGATTGATTTGCTTCAAATCGGATGATTTTAGGTCAGTGGTTTGCATGTGACTCAATGGTCCTCTCTGGTGGTAGGGAATAGTAAGATGGCTGATCAAACACTTCACTGCCTTTTGGCAGTTTAGAATATGATGAGTGATCCAGTCATATATAGATCAGTGCTGTAGATCTACTACAGTAGATATATTACAGGCCACAAACATGTGATGAATGTCAGGAGAGGATCACTGATAACTCTCTCTCACACACACACACACACACACACACACACACACACCTGTCTGAACCTGCAGAATTACTGTTGCATCAACAGAGACATCAGATAAATAAAACTATCCAGAGATGGTCTGAACCCAGATCATGTTCTCTGTTAGTGGATCAGCAGTCCAGTGTGTTATGTGTGTAAACATAACATAGAGGCGGAGACAGGCATTGGTTCGTTGAAAAAGGGGATATTTTAGGTTACACCTAAAAAAGCTGATTTAGCCCCTGGTCCAGTTTTCCCTTTAGTTTGCCAGCAAAAGTCCAGTGCTTGCTTCCAGCGTCACAACAGCATTTATACCACTCTGCTCATTAGGAACAGGTTTAAGAAACTGGCACCTAATAACAAAAGAGACGAAACAAGAAATGCTTGGCCACTAGGGGCAGCCATAATTAGTACGAGCCAGTACTTAAACCAAATAAAACTTCATGCACATTTAACAGTGTTGGTGAATTCTGCTTGATAATAATAGAAAGAGCCGGCATCAAAAGATCAACTAAATATATCACTATGAATGCTTAGCTGTCACAAGATAGTTATCTCTTTGCTAACTTTCCTCATCTCTTGCTTAAAAGCCAGAAATATCTTCAGATGCTTGAGAATCATGATCTAGTGAGCTTTTGCCACAGAGTTTCTTTTAAATGTAATTTTATTTTGCACATTGAATTGATTCCAGCTTCCTCTTCTCTTCTGCAGGTTTTTGGGTCCTGCTGCAGATGAAGGCTGTCAGTATGTGACTGGAATTGTGGGTAAAAACCCGTTACTCCTGAGAGAGCTGAATCTGAGTAAACATGAACTAGGAGACACAGGAGTGAATCAGATCTCTGCTCTACTGCAGGATAAACACTGTACACTCAACACACTGAAGTGAGTATCTTACATCATTTCACATGTTACATGACTAGTAATGTTACAGTCCTCTATTTTAATTCTCATTTGAGTCCGACCCCACGTTATAAAGCTTGGAAGAGCCAGGACATTTTTAATATAACTCTGATTATATTTGTCTGAAAGAAGAAATTCATATTCATCTAGGATGTCTTGAGGGTGAGTAAATCATGGGGTAAATTTCAAATTTTTGGGTGAACTATCCCTTTAAGTGCACAGTGGTTGGAGAAAATAATATGAACACATTAGAAATAGCCAGTATTTTATTATTGTGTTTACCATAATTTGCCTTTATTACAGCTTCCAACCTTCTTAGAAAAGATTCATACAACTTTTGAATAGACTTCAGTTAAATTTAGTCTCTAACTTCTGCTGTGACTGCTGAATGTGATCATGTTTACTGACTACAAACTGAGGATTGAAGACTTAAAGAAAATAATGTATATGTGTGTATGTGTATGCATGTTTCTATATATAAATGTAATTTCATAAAGGCAGGGTCAGTCTGGTTTCCACTGTCACTTCTGGGGCTTCCTCTGGGACAACGGCCAGGGTTTTTTGGCCAACTGGGTCTCTGAGTTTAGGTTAGAGGAGGTTATGAATGAAGGTGGTGTTTCTCTGCGTCTGGAGAGCATCAGTGCTCAGGATCATTTGATAAAGTTAAAGACATTAATAATAATAGCTCAGAACTCACTTTCAGACAGCAGCGAGTGTTTGAAATAACTTCTGTTTTAGATCTGATGTGCATTATGATCACCTTACAAGACAGAAATATTCATTAGAGCTATGCACACTATGCATAGCTATGCACACTACTATGCACACTAGCCATTAACATTACCATAGTAAACATGGTAAGACCGCTTGAAGAAATCAGGCGTTAGCTTCTCATTCAGACGATCACAATAGTGCATTATTTAGTGTAGTGTATAGTAACATGTTTTATCGGTCCTAACTCGTCTACGCTCCATGTAAATCTTTAACGAAGCATGCAAACAAACGTCTGCTTTTATCATGTTTGTTTTGTGATCGCGCTGGTTTCAGTGACTTATCTATTATTAGTTAAATAATTTCTTTGTTGGTGAAATGATGGAGTTGTGTGACGTTGTTCCAGAGAGGTGTGTAAAGGGTGTTTTAAAGGGGGGGTGAAATGCTATTTCATGCATACTGAGTCTTTTACACTGTTAAAGAGTTGGATTCCCATGCTAAACATGGAAAAAGTTTCAAAAATTAAGTTGTATGTTTGAAGGAGTATTTCTGTTCCAAAAATACTCCTTCCGGTTTGTCACAAGTTTCGGAAAGTTTTTTTTGTGTATGGCTCTGTGTGACTTTAGATGGAGCGGAATTTCCTTATATGGGTCCTAAGGGCACTTCTGCCGGAAGAGCGCGCGCTCCCGTAGAGCAGAGCACTGAGAGCACAGACATTCACTGATCAGAGCGAGAGCGTCGTGAAATGACACAAAAGAAGTGTGTTTTTGGTTGCCAGGGCAAGACAACCCTGCACAGATTACCAAAAAAAAAAAAAAAACAGCATTAAGGGACCACTGGATGGAGTTTATTTTTACAGAGCATCAACGGAGTTGTGCAAGTGTTTGTGTTTGTTCCCTGCATTTCAAAGATGCTTGTTTTACAAACATGGCCCAGTTTGACGACGGATTTGCGTATCATTTATTTCTTAAGGATGATGCAATCCCAACGAAAAAGGGCCGTGTGTTGGAACCGCAGGCGGTGAGTAAAACTGCTTCAAATATCTCTGCCTTCTTGTTAGTGCGTCCCTCCCATGCCGGAGACCCGGGTTCGAGCCCCGCTCAGAGCGAGTCGTTGCTGCTGCTGCTCTCATTCAGTTTCAGCCTCGGGATCTGATTCTGGATCATAAATATACGCTGAATCTGACTGTTAGTCATGGTTTGTTTTGGTTGGTTTTTTCCTCACGGTGTCACAGCTTCCACATGCTCTCAACGCAAAGCCTACTGGCGCTCGTGATTCTTTAGCTCCGCCCACACGTCACGCCTCCAGTCGGTCGTGTTTTTCCGGGAAAAATCGGTACAGACTATCTTTCTCTTATGAATATAATAAAACTAAAGACTTTTTGGAGTTATGAAGGATGCAGTACTACTCTATAGGTACTCAAGATTAACAGGATATTGAGTGAAAACGAGCATTTCACCCCCCTTTAATGAAGCGCTGAGGAGTTTCTGACCCGACGGTGGAAACACAGCGTGATTCTGGGCTCGGTGCTACAGGTCTGAATAATTACAGGCTGATCAAGTCACTGGACAGAGCAGAGCGAATGCATTTACGATGTAGTGATGTGCAGACCAGAATCAGTTTAAACACACATACACAGCAGTCAGGACTTTTATTTTAGACAATATGATCAGTTTGAGACAAAAGATGAAATAAGAATAATATGACAGAAATAAAAAGATAGGAAAGATTTTAACACCTTTCACACAAGGTTGTTGGGAATTAAAACTTCATTGTATTTCTATCAAGAATCTGAAGAAATTGTACATAAATCATGAGAAGTGAAAATTATTTGATTAAATGAACAACTTATTTGTTTTTCTGTTTTGGAGACCAAATTGTGGAAAATTATCCAAAGATGTTCAGACACTCTTCCTCTGTTTTTAGTTTTATCAAGACATTGTGACTTTATTAAATGGTTTTCTTCGATCTTCTCTCTCTCTCTCAATGAAGATTAAGATGCTGTGATTTGACAGATGAAGGTTGTTCTGCTGTGACTTCATGAACATAACGTGTCTGATTCATTGTGTTTTCTCTTTCTGTCTTCAGTCTGTGTAGATGCAGTATTACAGAGAAACAGTGTCTCATCCTGACTTCAGCTCTGAAATCAAACCCATCACACCTGAGAGAACTGAAGCTGAGCTGGAATAAACTACTAGGAGACTCTGTAGTGAAACACCTCAGTGATCTACTGATGAAAACACAATTCAAGCTGGAGAAACTACAGTTAGTATCATTATACTCTACAGCAGTTACAGTCAGATTAAAGATTACGGTTTACTTTCAGGAAAAGGAAAGGAAAGGATGTGATGTGTGGCCAAATAGAATAATAATAATCTGAACTTGTGCTCTGCATCTAAACCACACACACACCGTGAACATACACACACACTCTCTCTCTCTCTCACACACACACACACACACACACACACAGTGAACACACACCCACACTGTAAACACACACACACACCATAAACAGATAGACGCACGCGCTCTCTCTCTCTCTCTCTCTCTCTCTCTCTCTCTCTCTCTCTCTCTCTCTCTCTCTCTCTCTCTCTCTCACTCACACACACACACACCTGCGGCGCTGAAGAACAGTTGGGGTTCAGTTCTTGCTCAAGGGTCTCATCTCAGTCAATCATCGGAGATCACAGTAATCCAGTTCATTAATGGACTTAATTATTAATATTATATATATATACAATTGCAAACAAAAGTTAAAAATGTCTTTAAGTAAATTGTAATTAGGGATGTGTAACCCCTCTCACCCGGGTCCTCTCTGACGCTCCTCGCACTCGCACTGAGCGGGGTTCGAACCCGGGTTTTCAGCATGGGAGGCAGACGCACTAACAAGGAGTCTAAATGGCGCGTCTCTTAAGATCGGGGAGTGAGGTTTACCTGCACAGCACTACTCGCTGGCCTCCGTTACAGATGCACGATCATGATTTTTCATGGCCGATTACGATTCTTTTTTTTTATTTATCTTTAAACAACAAATAAGGAAGAAGGAAAGTGTTCATTATCAAGATGTTTATTTGGTATTTAATAGGCCAAATTGGCTTTTGGCTATTGAAAATAATAACCATAACCATCTGAAATTAACGGCAGTAACTGCACAGTAAGCAGACTACATTCAATACAAACAATTAGCTTTTGTTTTTGAATTGGGTTGAAACTACAGATAACTGGCCTTAAATGAAAATATTATTTGTAACCATGTGAAATTAAAGGCAATAACTGCATAGTTCTACAATCCAAACAACACAATCAACACACATTCAATAAGAGGTGTCTTAATCAGCATTCAGTATGTGTTTTAGTTTTTAAACTTGTTTTTTACCAGTCTTTACCAGTGAGACTAAATAAAAGTATGCTATATAAATACATTATTCCAAAATGTTAAAATCAAATAATGTTGGTGCGAATAAAACAAAGATGCAAATTGTTATGGAAATGATTCACTTTTTCTTTCTTTTTTTTACTGGAGCCAATGAAAAATAAATTACTATTTTTTTTTTTTTTTTTTTATTGGATGAATTAAACACTTTTTTCAGTGTGCTACAGCAGGTGATTTTTAAATCAAATTAAGTCAATGTAATGTAATTTTAAGGTAAAATAAAAATAATCATCCTATACAGAACTGACGCTTACTTTCTGGCTTTTCAAACGTGTATGCAAGCTCTACTTTACAAAAAAAACAAAAAACATTTCAGTTTTGTCACAGTTAGTCTGTTTCGTTTCTCATCCAACACGTGAGAAGTTGATCTGAACATCCTTCACTGTCTCCTCTTGTGGAGGGCGCGGACAGGTACAGATACACTCGCGATAAAGAGACTCTTATTTTGTTCAGTCGGCTGTTTGCTTCCTGTTATCTGTGCCTCAGACGTGTAGCTCTGCACTTCCGGCGCTGATCGGCTGTCCGTGTCCTGCGAACAGATTTCGAAATACTTCCACACAAATGACATGATAGCGAATGATTACAATGTAGTCTGTGCATGCGGGCGTACTTCCGGAAAAATCGTCCGAAAAGAGACCAACAACCGCGTATTTTAAGCAAAAACCGGCAGTTACGATTTATGGCCGGTCAACCGGTGCATCCCTAATTGTAATTCAGAAACATCATTTTCTTGTTTCTCACATTTAAACTCAGTTTTCACATTTTATTTTATTTTAAGTAGTTCTGTAGTTCATCCTGTGTCTACTTTGTTCATCTTTTTCTTCTGTTTTTGTTTATGGTCATATAATAAGGTTTTTGGCAATGTTTTATTTATTGCACTGTATGGTGTTAACACATGATGAATTACTCCCACATGAACATAATGTGTCTGATTCATTGTGTTTTCTCTTTCTGTCTTCAGTCTGTGTGATTGCAGTATTACAGAGAAACAGTGTCTCATCCTGACTTCAGCTCTGAAATCAAACCCATCACACCTGAGAGAACTCAACCTGAGCTTTAATCAAATAAAAAACACAGGACTGAATCACTTATGTGACGTACTGAAGGATTCACGCTGTAAACTGGAGAGATTGAGGTCAGTAACATTCACATACAAGAATCAAAATGATGAAAATCACTTTGTTTAACTCTTATGTGCTGTTCAAGGTCTTTTGAGACCCCAAATGATGTTTGCTGAAATAAAAAAAAAAATGTTCCCTTTATCTAAATGACATGAGACTTTGTACGGTTGTCAACACTTGGTGCTATACAAATAGAAAATTTAATTGGATTGATATCTGGTTGTGTGTTAGTGTGAAAAACGTCACTCTCTAGAGACCCACATTGAAATGAATGAGGAAATGATCAAATCGATACCTTTTCTTCTTAATTTATCAAATAAAATCAATAAATCCACCACAATTCAGACCACAAAATACACAAAGATGAACTGACAACCCTTCCACACGTTCACAATGCAGAATGATTACGCTCACATACACTCCCAAAAAACAATCAATTGGAGACTATAAAAATGTTGATTTTGTTGATAAATCATTTGTCAAAATGTCTGAAGACGTGACACCCAGCAATTTTAATTTATTTTTATAAACATAAAAAATATCATAAATCCTTAAACTACACAAATTTGGAGTAAAGACATTAAACGAACAGCACATAAGAGTTGAACAAAACACTTTATACTCAATATCTCATGATGAATGTGTTCACATTATATTTGTGAAAGATTCTTCATCTTAATGATTTGTTTGTAAGATGATCTCTCTTCCTCTGTTTGTCTCTTTCTAGTCTTTATTACTGTGGCATTACAGATGTTTCTTCTTTAACTCAGTCTTTGACAAACACAAAAGCTCTGCAGTTTCTAAAAGAGCTTGATCTGAGAAACAATAAGATTGAAGACTCAAAGCAGAAGCTCATTGATGTGCTACGAGACTCAAACTGTGAACTGAGGTGAGTAAACTTCACTTTGTGATATTAAAGAGATTCATTTACCTCTGATATGTGAACAAATATATACTTTCAGATATTAGTGAAAAGAGTTGATCAAATGATCATCAAGCTTTATTTCAAAGGGTTTGTGTCAGAATGAAATGTAAAGTTGATAAAATGTTGAACACAAAGGAGGAAAGAGAAGAAAAGCAGACTGTCACAGCTTTCTACAGCAACAGCTGCTTTATTAATGAGATCAGTAATAGTGAATCATTAGAGTTTGAACTAGATTTGTTCAGATTGTAGGAAAACGCTGGTAAAATCAGAGCAGATTCAGCTTCAGCTCACAGTCGTCCAGCATCACATGATCAATGTCTCTGTCTCTTGTGTGTTTTTACTTTGACAAGCAACACGTCACATTACTTTACACTTACTTTCTGTAAGAGATAATGTAGCTCCAGCCGCTTGTTATCACAGAATAAACCCGACAGGGTGATCAGGACTTGTGTCCTCCTGAAGAGACTTATTCTGTGATAACATCCGGCTGCATCTGCATTATCACACTTATTATATGCTTTCTTGACACACAAGTGAAGAATTAGACACAATTTAGATTCAGCTAAACACTTCTGCTCCACTTTGAACAATGTTAACAGGATTTTAATGTACATTTTTTACAATGATTGAAATATAGCAACTACTTGTTACTTTATTTCACTGAACTCTGATTATCTTCTCTTCAACCTTACAGTATCAATAGATAGTTAAATCACCAGAAGCTGATAAATGCTGTGTATCATAAAGTGAAGTGATCTTGAGAGGAGCAGTAAACATCAGCTGAAGATCCACAGAAGAGCTTCACTACTGTGTCTATGAGGAGAAATAAATGTGTGATAAATGTGTAAATGTGATCCATACAGGTGAAGAGACTCAGACTTTACAATCAAATAATGCAGCATGTGTGTTAGAAACATGATATTGAATGATTAATGTTGCTTTAGTATTCAAGCAGAAGATCATTGTGTTTAATGTAAAGCTGGAACAGAGGAGGAAGAAGCTCAGATGAGTCTGTCTGGCTCTTCAGTTTAATAATATTTCTATTAAACTCATTGTTACTGTTATTTCTTTATTTGAAAGGGGACAGTGTACATTAATAAACATTTAAACAATGTAAATGTACCCGAGTTAGCTCAAAAGTGCTAATTTTCATCGGTAGTCCCCCAGCCAGATTTAAACAAGGCAACCTTTAAAAATAATCACAAGTACAAAATCACACACAATAACAAAAATAAAATTGCATATGACACATTATGGTTAATAACTACAATTCATATAATATTTAAATACACACATAAAAGCATTAGTGTCCACAAATTTGGCTTTTGAATGAAAAGAATGACGAGGACTCTCTGATGGTTGCCGGCACTGTGTTCCATTGCTGAACTGCTCTTACGGAGAAGACAGCCTGACCAAAAGCTGTTTTTCTCCGGGGTATGATGCAGTCTTCCCTCACTGCCCCTCTAGTTACCCTAACCAAAAAGATGTACCGGCGCCACAAGTAGGCGCATTAGGAAGGTTTGCTCTGTTTGTTCGGCCAGTTGGACCAGGACACTGATGGATGTCACCCGACAAAAGTAGGCAAATACATATTATCATGGCATTGTTTGTTGATTTCTTACAAAGAGTTTCTTTGCGTTTTCTTCTGTGATGGTAACGATTTGAAATTGCAAGTGTAACAGCCAAGGTGTACTCTCCGTACACAAAGACGCCATTGATCTTGTTTGTTTGCTCATACCAATACGCCTCCTTGTCATACCAGTTGTTTAAGATGGTATTAGAAATTGTGTCCTTAGTATGCAAGATTTCAACCGGCAGTGTGAACTTTACAAAAAGTGTGTAAAGTAATAGACCAACCAGCACCCCTGAGGAGCCTACCACCATCTTCTCCTCCAATCATTCATAATGATTCAGATGTTTCAATGTGATTGTAAAGTGCAGCACTTACATGTGTCAAAAGATATAACGCAAATCTACAATGTGTGAAATTTCCATGTTACTTAAAACATTTCCATGATCTCTCTTACATTTTCTACACATTGTTATTGTATTTAATTCTATAGTAAGTTAGCTATGTGTCTGTCTGTTGCTAACAATCACAAATCCTCTCATTACAACAAACAAAGCAGAAACACAGTGTCAATAAAAGCTGGATTGTGCAGTTTTGACAGATGAATTGATTAAAACGGGAGTTTTCACACACAGTGAGTTTGTGCTGAACTGACTGACAGCTTCAGTGTTTAGAAATGCTGCGCCTTTTACTCCCTGTTTGTCTCATTTTATTCACTATTTAAAGAAAAAGTTGTTTTTGACTTGAGTCTCTCTGCTCCTTATCTGCTCTCACACAGGGTCCTTCTTATGGAAATATGAGTTTCTTTCAAGCTATCTCCATAATTGAAAAATATAAAAATTAAAATCAATTGGCCGATTTTTTTCCTGAGATATATGGTCTTAATCTTAATCTGATCAAATGTGGGATATTTCCACTGAAGAGTGTTGACTTTGGAGAGCAGCCACACAAATGTTTGGAGCAGACACCGCTCAGACACACTCTTGTCTGAGGCTTGTGGGGTTCAGGGGGCAGTCATCATAGTCTTCCTCATTCTCTGCCTCAACAATGTCCCCATTGAGAAGAGCGAGATTGTGAAGCACAGTGCAGCATGCAACAACCTCAGAAATGAAGGCAGGGCTGATCTCTAAGGCCTTGAAGAAAATACCGCACCAGCGTGTCTTCATCATCCTGAAAGCTCTCTCAATGATGTTTCGGACACTGGACTACAGGGTTCTGCACAGGTTCTCTGTTTGGGGTGATGAGGCAGATGGGTGCACTCAGACAAGGTTAGCCACCATCCCGAGGATGCACTTCCCTGGTGGGGGGTACAGGCTGGCAGTATACACAGGGCTGTTCCTCAGCACCCTGGCATCATGCACAGACCCAGGATTTCCCACAAAGATGTCAACTGTTATGACTTAGGGGTGCATTTTACCAGTTGTTACCTACAGTTTATACAAAAATTATGGTCATTGACCAGTGGTTGATATCCCAAACATAATGATAGCGCGTTGAATAATACGATCGCATTGTGATTCATTAAATAAATAGAACCGAATGTCAGGGCTTTACTGAGTCATATGCAAACCTAGTATTTATATTTACTGTATATAGCTCCTGTCAAAAGACAACGGCATGACGATCGAGTCGGTCCCAAAAATACCTCTCAATGCGCCCGTCGTTGACTCGCGTCAAGGGCCCTATAGGTCTACACTACATGAGATCACCAAAGTGTGGACTCTGAGGAAGTCCACAAGTCAAGAGTGTGCCATTTGGGACAGGGCCTTTGGTCTCTGCAGAGCAAAAGTGGGCGTTTATGGCCTTGTGGGTGTTTTCAACTGCTGGGTGTTTCTAAATCATGAAGGAGATAAATCTGCAGAGACAGAGTTTATTGAAGAACAGAGAGAACATGAAGATCCAGAACCCTGCAGAATCAAACACACTGGAGAACAAACAGGTTGTGTTTATGCTTTATCCTTCAGTGATGAGGCTGAAGAACAAAGTTATCAGCAGTTCATCAGATTTAGTGTTTGTAGATGAAATACCTCAAGAGTTGTAAAAAAAGTAAAAAATTAAAGCAATAAATATACTTTCTAACTCAGGGTACAAAATAGGGACTGAAACACAAATGTTCAACTTATATCCTGAGTGTTGTTAAGTGAAAAATATAGGTCAGTTAATTAGATTAAAACAGTTATTAATTATCTAATAAGTTTTTAGTACAGTATTTTAGTGTTAATATTGTATTCATAATATAATATTATATTTGTGTAGTTGATCAAACATCAAATAGTTAACACTACAGAAACACTGGATTTGTATGTTTTGTTTTTCTTTTTTTTCTTGGATGTAGATGATTGAAACATTATGTAAAAGTAAAAATTATTATTATAATGTTGTGTAGACATCATCAACTTTTGCATCATATTTCTACAACTTTAAAAAATATATATTTATATTGTCACTTTTATTTTTATTTTTTACTTTTTTTTTAAATTTCAATAAGTTTGTAATAAACATATTCCCCATGGGAAATATATTTGCAAATCTTCGTTCCCTGCATCACGAATCAGGTGAGCTAAACGTTCCCGCAGAGTTGAAATTTGCTCTGACTAATGTGTGGTCATCTACCAGCAAAACTTTTACCTTAAAGGATTTATTTGATTCTAAGAATTAGGACATTTTATATTTTAAAAAGGACCTGGTTACATACATTACATTACATTTAAATTAGATGTAGTCATTTAGCAGACGCTTTTATCCAAAGCTACTTACAAATGAGGACAATGGCAGCAATCAAAAACAACCAAAAGAGCAATGATATATAAGTGCTATAACAAGTCTCAGTTAGCTCAGAACACATAGCAAGGGCTTTTAAATAATATAATAAATAAAAAGAAAATACATAATAGTAAAAGAAAAGAGCAAGCTAGTGTTAGAGGTCTTTATATATATATATATGTGTGTGTGTGTGTATATATGAAATATACATACTAGTGATCGAAGTTCACTTTCTGAGTTGCTACCGTCTAACAGTGTTTTTTTACTCTGGAGGTTTTTCAACTATTTTAAAATGAGCTTGAATTGTCAGACTCTGCACACTACACATTATGCTAGTTATGAGTTGTTTTAGTTGAACTCCTCAATACTCTGCTGTGGTAAGCCAAATAAGGGATTTTACAGACTTTTTGGTCAATATATGTTTAAATTATGATAAACCTTTAATAGTGGGGGACTTCATTCATTCAAAGTTCATTTATTTCAGTAAATCAACTCAAATGACACATCTGTGTGTGTTATGTATGTATTATTTATTAGTTATTTTAAGAAGGCTTTGACTTCAGAACATACTGTAATGCCACCATTTGATGATTAAGTTAATAAAATTGGGATATTATTCTCTCTATTCTGCATTTTACCTCTGTTATAATCTGTTTATTTCTAATAAACCTTACATTGTATATTAATTATTGTGGTGACCTCAAGTAATCAGGTGGCGTTCAGCACCATGTTCAGCAGCATCAGTGCCACCCTGTGATGTTCAGGACCAGGGATAGCTCCTCCAACACAGGTGTGCACAGTTTCTCCTCTGACAGGGAGCCTCAGATGCATCTCGTTTAACTCTGCGTGGAGGACACTTGGTATACAGCAACCTACAAAGGGCTCCAACATAATTAGAAAACCAGACACAGATGATAAAAAAGTACTGAGCAATGTGAATGTTAGAGACTCATATTTATAACAATCACAGTTGATGTTCAAATTGAATTTCAGGGCAGTTTGTGAAGACGGATAAACAAGAAATGTTGTAACAACCAGAAGTCAGTTTCAGATCCAGCCTCCACACCAGACTTCTCATATTGATTGCTGTCTAATAGCACATTATTTGTTCTCTTCAGAATCAGGTGCATGCAGATATTACTCAGGAGCATGAACACGAATATTGCAAGAATAGGGAATGTGCCTTATTCAGGATTTGCATTTAATCATCAAACATTTATTTGTACAGTTTTCCCCTCCAAAGCACATACAAGCCAATTCACACTGCTGTACTCCAACAGGGTGAACACACTGACCCAGCCAATGTGAATTGACCATAATATTGTATGATAGGTGTGAGATTAGTTAATACTTGTTTGCTATAATACATCTGATTAAGTGAACAACACCCCCACATTTGCTGTATATCCATTAACCGATGTATTTTATCAAAGTATTCTTCCAGTGGTTTAGGGGATTGCACATGACAGGTGGCAGCGCTGGTCAATGCATTGATCTCTATAAAATGAAGTGTAGGTTAGACACAGCATTGTTTGTTGGTTTTGTTCAGAGTTCAGAAAAGGGGTTCTCAACTCCGGCCTGCGTGATCCACTTTCCTGCACCAGTTCAGTTCAACCCTTTTCAAACACACCTGAACAAGCTGATCATTGTGTTTATGTACTAATATAGGGGTGCACAAACTCAGTCCTGGAAGTCTGGTGTCCTGCAGAGTTTTGCTTCAATCTCAATCTGACACACCTGAACAAACTAATCAAGCTTTTACTAGTCACACTATAAACGTCTTGGACGTGTGTGTTGAGGCACGTTGGATCTGAACTCTGCAGGACACTGGCCCTCCAGGACTGAGTTTGGGCACCCCTATACTAACAGAAAGATAGAGTCAGGTGTGTTTGATGAAAGTTGGAGCTAAACTCTGCAGGGAAGTGTATCTCTCTGGACAGAGTTGAGAACCCCTGGTTTGGACAATTTAATTCTTTACGACCTTGTTTCTTTTTGCTGTTGCGCTGAATTCTGTGATCCTGTAGACACTGCATTGAGTTAATTTCTAAGATCTAAGCTAAGAGCTAAGCAGTACTAGAGTCGTTAAATCTGCTGGGTCACAGATTCGATAACTGAATAATCGATAACTGAATCAGCACTGAATGAATGGTTTACTAACTCATGAAGACAGTCCCTCGCTGCCGTCTACTGTCACTTATAATCGTTATGTTTAGTGCAAACAAGTAATAATATTGCAATATGATTATTGTTATAACTGCAATAAAATAATTTGTAACTAGTTTAAATTAAATACTTTACATTTCACAAATGCTGTTTTTTTTCTGTTAAAATATCTATGGACTGAAATTTCTTGGACTTTGTTAATGTGCTTATATTCAAATTCTCAGTCATTGCATAGTTTTCATGTGTTTTACTTTATATACATTTTGTTTTATTTGTATATGTTTATGCTTTTGGCTTTATATTTGTGTGTGTGTGTGTGTGAACTACACATATCATATTACTTTTCATATTTTGTGAATAAATACGATGAGTCACTAAATTTGTGTGTATTATTCATTATTAAGCCTTCATATGTTAAAGGGACAGTGAGTAGGAATTACTCCCATCTAGTGGTGAAATTGTATTTTGCATTCAAACTAATTTTGCTCCCCAGCGCCTCGTTTTTTCAAATGCGCGTTGCATGTACGGTAGGCGATATGTACCAAAAAGCTTTGACAGGATGTCTACTAATAGCACTTCGTCGAGTTTTCCTTCAGGTGAACAGGTGTGTTATTTCAAACAAACTGCAACATGACAACTAACAAACGAATGTTACAGTATGAATTACTGACTGTGGAAAACATGAAATATTGTAATTAGTAGTTATGTCTTCTTTATTCGTTATATTTTCTGAATTATGTGCATTGTTAGATATAAAAAAATATTATAATATAGATTGTAACACTGACTTACCTGTCGAGAAGAAAACTGGCCACTTCAGCGTCTCTTTTGAAATCTTTATCAAGCATTAGCTCTTTCCACCTAGAAAAAGCTTCCCCGACATTAACTCTTGTTTTCTGTAATCTACGGTCACGTTTCCTTTTACGTTCTATTTTTGACTGTTTTGGCGACGATGTTTTCTTCTCCTGTGGCGCGGCATGTGTATGGTCCATAAAAAGAATGCAATCCAGACTTTTAAACTTGCCGGTGCAGTTTCAAGCGCCTCTCACTGCTCTGCACCTGCGTTTCTGGCTCTGACCGAAAATCCGCTGTGGAAACGCGTTGGCTTAGTACTTTTTGTCCCTCTCTGCTATTATAGTTTTGCAAGATGGCGGAACTACATGGAAGCCTTCGTCGACCTACCCGTCCCATGTATATAAAGATAATAAATTCTTCATTTACAAGGATTAGTTTAAACATTGGCATAGATATTTGTACACCATTGAGGGCATATTTATGAATACAAATATTGATTTTAGATAATAAAATACCTAAAAAGTTACTTATTGTCCCTTTAACATAGGTTTATAAAATGGAAAACAACCAGAGGTCAGCAATGCTACAAGTAAGGCGGAATGTAAAAAAAGGACTGGTAATAAGATAAATATTCATATTTAACACTGTAAATAACGCATTTTGATTGGAGCATGTAAATTACGAGTTTGGACCATAGACAGTAAAAGAAATGGACACAGCGACCCCATTGGAACTCAATTGAGACAAATGAAGCCCAGTTTTAGCGTTTTTTAGCACTTCCGTTTCTGACGCGCAGACTCAAACGAAGCTTGATGATGTCAGCAAACTGTCTGACAGATGTAAATCTTCTAAGTGGCTGTGCGTGCAAACTGCCATCGTTAATCTTGCAGAGACGGCGAGCTTGAGCGGGGAGTTCTTTGTCGTGAGTGAGCAGGAGTAAGTATTCTGATTAATTATTTTGTATAGTATTTTAAAATGTAACGCCAGTACGCCATATTAAGTTAATTGCCTGCGAGCTTCTCCTCCTGTCTGTACGGTAATGCGACAGAGAGTCGCGTGGTTATGACGCAATCGTTAGCCTATTTTTACAAAAACTGTTTCTACGGGGCCATAATGTAACATAGAAGGTAATGAGCCCTTTATACATTGTCGTGTATCTTTAGAAATAAATAATGGACAAACAGAGTCTTTAAACGCCTCAGATGTAAAGTTATTCGCTGTCAAAGTGACGCCAAAATGAATGGGAGTCAATGGGAATGCTAACGCCAGTGAAGTTCTGCTTTATAACTTTACATCTGAAATACTATACAAAACTGTTATAAATTAATTTATTAAACATTTGACTTTCAAATTCAAGTCAAAACAACTGCAAAACAAGACTGCCAACTTTAATTGTTGGAAAAAAACGTTATCAAGACATTTTAAAAAAGTAAAAAAATAAATAAAAATAAAAACTTTTTAAAACGTTGTTGTGTTAGCTGGTAATTAGGGCTTCGAACGAGCCTGCTTCTCAAACAGAAAGATGCATCCTAAAGTTCAGATGATCACCGTCTCATTTTTTTTTTTCCAGTTTATTTTCGGGAATTTAGATGTGTGCAGTCCTCCGTTTGAGAGACTCCCATGGACAAGATCTGTTAAACTGAAAAATGCTTTCTCCTGGGGCATAAAGCAAGGAGATCCGGCGGCTCCTTTCTTGTTTCTTCTGGTCATGCAAACTATGGGTTTATATATATATATATATATATATATATATATATATATATACACATATATATAATGACTCGTTTCAAGGTATCAAAATTATGGAAAAATAAGTTCAATGTTGTCAGCTAGCTGATGATACTGCTATTTTTTTTTAAAGACATTTCACAGGTTAAAAAGGTTATAGAGTGTCTCAATATATTTTCTAAAGCTTCAGGATTATCTTTAAATGTTAAAAAATGTACTCTTTTTCCACTTAAAGACAATGATACTCCTTTAACTGAATTTGAAGGTATTCCAGTTAGGGAGGAAGTTTTGTACCTTGGTATCAATATCTGTAAAAATCAATCAGACAGAGTGCAATCTAAAGAAAAAAGAGATTTGATATGTGGCTCATGAGGGATTTATCACTCAAAGGTAGAGTTCTTTTGTCCAAAACTGAGGGGCTGTCTAGATGTACCAAAATCTTGTATTAAAAAAAATGATTCAACATTATTCAACTTTATATGGAAAAACAAGTCACACTATTTAAATACAAATATTTTATGTAATTCTTATAATCAAGGAGGTTTAAATGTGCTTGATTTTGATACTTCTAATACAATCTTCAAATTGAACTGGATTAAACACTATATCAAGCATAATGATAAACTATGGTATATAATTCCAAATCTTATTTTTGAAAAAGTTGGTGTTATAGAGTTCCTTTTAAAATGCGACTTTGAGGTTAACAAGCTCCCCATTCAGCTATCAAATTTTCATAGACAGGCTCTTTTATGTTGGCTTCTTATATACAAACATAACTTCTCCCCTCACAAACAGTTAATTTGGAATAATAAAATTGTTAAATATAAAAATAAATCAATCTTCTATGACAATTGGATTAAAAACGATATTCTAATGGTCTCACAACTGATGAATGATGAGGGTTACTTACTAACATATACTGAATTTTTAAACATATTTAGGATTCCAATGACTCAGAGGGAGTATAGTATTGTCTTTGATGCAATTCCAGAAGGTTCATTGTAAATTGAATATTGTATTTATTTACACAAGTTTTTATATGATTTTTTTTTTTTTTTTTTTTTTTTTTTTACTTCTGTTTTGTTAAAAAGGTGTTATATAAGTAAACGTTTTTTAGTATACAAGTTTTCAAGTATACATGGGTTCTTAGTTCATGAGTTTGATTTAAATTTTTTACCAACTTAAATCAAGGAATATTTTCAGTTCATCTTCTACAAAATGTCTTTGTTTATTGTTTATGGTTGTATGTTGTATGAATGTATGCTTATTTTGTAAAAATTGATATGTAATAAGTGATTTTGACCACAGGAAGAACAGCACTCATATGTATATGAGATAGCTGATTGTTGGATCAATAAATAAAACAAAACAAACATTGAGACTCTTGAGAGGTAGTAGTGAACCTCATAAGCAATCAATGAATAAAAAACAGGTCTTGTTAAACGGAGTTGATATAAAAGATAGTAAATGTAATAATAAGTTCTTTAGATGCTTGGTTCACTGCCCTGCTACGCCCCGAAATAAATATTTTTGTAATGAACATTTTGGAAATATTAATTGGAGATTGATTTGGACTTATAATAATAAATACTGTATTAATAATAAAGTTTTTGAAATATACTTTAAAATTATACATAAAATTTACCCAACAAATGAGTTCCTAAAACAATATAAAAATGACCTTTCTGAATCCTGTACATTTTGTAAAAAGGATACTGAAACTGTCTTACATCTTTTCTTTGAATGCTTGTATGTGAAGTTTTTTGCATTAATGTGGAATATTTATTTAATATGCTGAGTGGAATTTAAATTTGCAAAGAGAAAAAGGATGTTTTTTTTTTATTATGACAAAAAAAGAGATAGATAAAAGTCACAGTTTTGTGTTAAATCTTATTTTATGACTTGGTAAGTTTTACATACATAAATGTTGAATGGTCTGAAAGGTTACCCAACATCTACCATTTTAAGGCTGACATGAAGATTTACTTTGAAACAGTGAAAGGACTTTCAAACCGCAAAGCAATAAGAACTATGGACATTATCAAAGAATTAAATGTCACTTTTTTATTTTAATTATATATGTACACCCCTTCCGTTATGTTTTTGTGTGTGTATTGTGTTCTTTTTTCTTTTTTTTTTTGTCATAGGATGCTTTGTAATCATTTAGAATATTATTTGTTAAATATTTGTATTCACTGTATTACTTGATGTATAATTCTGGAAATAATAATAATAATAATAATAATAATAATAATAATAATAATAACAAATGTGCTCTGAATCAGGAGTCGATTATTCCCCTTGAAGGAATCGATTCATTTGGATTCGACTCTCGATTCCCAACTCCTCGGAAATTTCAACGTCCCCACATTCCCACATTTCCCAGCCCTGCAGCAAGGACATTGCTTAGCAAGAGAGAAAGCGTAGCTCGTTGGATTTGAACCATTTTATGTCCTAGAAAACATTTGTACAGGTAGGCTATAACGTCACCACAGACTCTACTAATTGTAACACTCGCGGACATTGTTTTTGTATATTTAATCAGATCCGTCCGAGAGATATGAGAATTAATTGCTGACAAACAACAGTCCTAAAGCACAGATACATTAGCGTTTTAAATACTTAAATGATCTTTTATAGTGGACAAGACCGCAAGTATGAAAAGGGGGTTTTGAACACGAATCTGTTTCTGAAAGTTTTTTTTTTTTTTTTTCCATATTTCTGCCTCTTTGTTATGCTGTGCTTTTGTGTTGCGAAATCTAAAGTATTTTTTAACAAGACATTCCCTTATGAAAATTAACCATGGTTTAATTATAGTAAAACTGTAGTAACCATGATTTTTGGCAGGTTGACCACCATTTGTATAACCACAGATTTGAAACAATTACCGTAGTTAAACTATGGTTAATGAGTTTTTTTTTTTTTGGTTTTACTCGTAGTAAAACCATAGGCTACATACACGCAGTCGGCATCTAGTCATAGTTGGGGACGTGGCGAGGGCGGAGTCGGCGTGGGGGAAAACACTGCAAGCATTGTGTGTCTCTGAATGACAAAAATGCACATATTGAGCCAGAGACACTTCGAATGCACATATTGACCCAGAGACACTTAGAACAATTTTAGTCTATTTTAACTTTAATATTCATATACACTAGTCCATATCGATATTTTATTCATTTTACAGCGCCAATATAGATGTATTCATTCAAAAATAGCCAAATTCCGTGACGTTCTGCTTTATACAGCAAGTTCTATTTTTGACTG
Organism: Carassius auratus; assembly: GCF_003368295.1. NCBI lineage: Eukaryota > Metazoa > Chordata > Actinopteri > Cypriniformes > Cyprinidae > Carassius > Carassius auratus. The sequence continues at coordinate 88,399 of NW_020526815.1, forward strand.
GATTCCGCGATTCCATTTCATGTCAGTAACGGAGTGAGACAGGGAAGAATTATGTCTCCTATTTTATTTAATGTCTATATGGATGAACTGTCATATCAGTTAAATAGGTTAAAAACTGGCTGTCTTGTGGGCAATACTGTTGTTAATCATCTAATGTATGCAGACGATCTTGTCCTGCTCTGTCCTTACAGTGTTGGGCTGCAGCTGATGCTGAAAGTCTGCTCACAGTATGGCTTTGATTATGATATTAAATATAACACTAAGAAAAAACACATAATGGTAGTTAGAAGCAATGGGGATAATAAATCAACTTTTTATTTGTCAGATAGCCCTCTTGCTGTGTGTGAGGAAGTTAAATATTTAGGTCATGTGTTATCTAATGACTGGACGGATGACAAAGATCTATACCGTCAGCTCTGTAAAATTTATGCTCAAGCCAATATGCTCACAAGAAAGTTTTATATGTGTTCTGACTCTGTGAAGTGCTCTTTGTTTAGAACTTACATCACACCGCTATATACTGCTCAATTGTGGTCTAACTATAAGAAAAAGAGTATGCAGCAGCTTAAGGTAGCATACAATGATGCAATGAGGTTGCTGCTCTGTGTCCCTAGGTGGCATAGTGCCAGTCATTTGTTTGTGTCTAATAGAGTGCCAACCTGTGAGGCAACTGATGTTTGGTTTTATGTATCGACTGGACAGTTCAGTGAACTATATAATTGAAGCCCTAGTCAGTCCTCTGAAAAGCTGTTACAGATACACTTCCAGGCTTAGACAACACTGGTGTAATAGCCTGTATATTCTATAGGCTATTATGGAATTTTTATGTTTTTTTATTTTATTTTTATTTGTTGTTGTTGTTTGTTGTGTTATATGGACCTGTGTCTGCAATAAAGGAAGAATGAATCGTTTCGTAAACACAGACGTGGTGAATTTATGAATGAAAGTGTAAAAATTCTGACACAAAACTAAGTTGTTACGTGTCCACACGCTTTTTTAAGTGGGTTTATGTTCGACACTAGGCTAACGTTACATCGTTTTGCTTCAGGTAGAATGATAAGGCTAACTATATATGCATGCCACTTTCTGAAACAACCTTACACAGTTTTGATAACGTTAATAATGAACACGATGTTAATATAGCCTGCCTGTGATGAAATGCCGACTGCACACATACACATGCTTAGTCTTGGATTCCACATCTTCCCTTGATCATCCTCACAACTTATTGCTTGTAGCCATTTCCCAGCAAACATGCTCCTTTGGGGCCCGTGTGGGCCCACTGCGGTCAAAAAATCTTGCCCATGTGGGCAGCCCACTGTGGGCCCCAATACCAGCGTGAAATGTGGGGCCCGAGTGGGACAGCCCAAAAGTGTGGGTTGAGTGTGGCCTGGCCCACACAACTCTGAGTGGGCCCCCAGTAGAACCAATTGTGTGCCCATAACATGACCACAGGTATGTACACAGTGAATGCTGGGTGTGGGCACAGTGGGGAGAGTGTGGGCACAGTGGGCACAGTGGGGAGAGTGTGGGCACAGTGTGGGCTGGGTGTGGGGACAGTGTGGGCTGGGTGTGGTCACAGTGGGTAGAGTGTGGGCACAGTGTGGGCTGGGTGTGGGCACAGTGGGGAGAGTGTGGGCACAGTGGGTAGAGTGTGGGCACAGTGTGGGCTGGGTGTGGGCACAGTGGGGAGAGTGTGGGCACAGTGTGGGCTGGGTGTGGGCACAGTGGGGAGAGTGTGGGCACAGTGTGGGCACAGTGGGGAGAGTGTGGGCACAGTGTGGGCTGGGTGTGGGCACAGTGTGGGCTGGGTGTGGGCACAGTGGGGAGAGTGTGGGCACAGTGTGGGATGGGTGCGGGCACAGTGTGGGCTGGCTGTGGGCACAGTGGGGAGACTGCGGGTACTTTTTCATCATATTTTTTTACAGTCTGATAACAAGCTGTATTCGTTTTCCTTTTTTTATTAGTATTTTTGTTTTAATTTATTGAAAATAAATTGGCTAAAATAGAAGCAGACACGTTTAAATTAAAACAACCACAAAAACATGACTAGTCTTGAGGGAAATATAGGTTTTATTATTTTTATAAATCGCACAGACGAACGTCTTAATATGATCGCACATTAGAAAAGTTTGGTGAGATAAAATGTGCACGATAACATTAAGCAAATCTCTTCGCCATCGTCACTCTTTATTATTAGGCAGGAGTTTACGTTAATGCGTGTGCGTGGGCCGGGCTCGTTGTGGTGTGTGTGTGTGTGTGTGACTGACAGACAGCTTAAGACAAACGTCTTAATATGATCGCACATTAGATATGTTTGGTGAGATAAGATTTGCACGATAACATTATTAAGCAAAAATACATAGTACATTATTTTTTTCCCTTGTTCCAGTACCGAAAGCAGAACCGATAGCGTCAGATCTTACTGATTCGGTCTTTCATAATTTAGCCCCGGGGCCAGTTTAATCCCGGGTTCGGTACACATCCCTACTTATACCTCACTTATATTTTTTCCTCTCACAAACTCTGATTTATTTTTTAGCGTGTTTAAAAAAAAAAAAAAACATGCAGCAAACCGTGAATCCGTTAAAATGCAACTATAGACGACTTATTTTTTCCACTGACAAACTTTATTTTTGAGCGTGTTAAAAAAATTTAAAATAAAGAAGACATGCAGCAAATGAAAATAAGTGATTAATCCTTTAAAATTCTATACTTTAGAGCAGAGCCTGGGCCTAATATAGGCTATCCATTTTTTTTTTTTTTTTTTCATTGCATCTGAAAATGACTTGATCAGCCTCCAGCGATGCTCAGCTGTGGACGATTTAAAAATGTTTGATATAAAGGTTGCTGTCCCATTTCATACAGGAATTGTTCATTTTAAAAAAAATAGAATTATATTGTTAGTTCTAATTATATTATTAACACAAGTTCATTATGTGAGATTTTATCCTTTTTTAAACTCCTTGAGAATTTAAAGTTAGTTTAATAGTATTTAAATTCAAGTTTAAAAATAGGTTTTAACTGCTAAATACCAACAACCATACTGCATTTGAATAAATAAAATGCATACTTTTCATAACATTTCATTATTCATAAAATGCATAACGTTTCTGGTGTTTGGATTTGTACTTCAATATAATGAGCTCTAAGTTTAATAGCCCTAGACTGGTTCTCTTTCTCTCTCTCTCTCTCTCTCTATTTAACAGCATTAGCTCAATGAAATACGTCTTCCTTCAGGTAGAATGAATGTTTTCCTGCGGGAACAGAGGATTCCGCTTGGTCTTAAAGCCTTCCGCAAACATCCACAATAACAAATAACAATGATTTTCATAAAATAATTATTAATTATTAATTGATGATTTGTTATTATCTTTATGGTCTTGTGAATATATATATATACTAGTGCTGTCAATCGATTAAAAAAATTAACTAATTAATCGCACAATTTTTTAAAATTAATCGCGATTAATCGCGATTAATCGCAATTAAAAGACTGAAACTTTTTGGATATGTAAATGTAAAATGTAAATAATTAATGTAAACTCAAGACAAAGAAACTATTTAAATTCAAAATATGATTGTTTATTGGAATTTTTGTTTAACTTGTAACACAGATTTTCTCATGTAAACAACATACCTGCAATAAACCATCAATATCCTCCAAATTAACTGTTGGCTTGAAAGCCATATTTATTACAGAAATAAAAACTCAGGCATGTAAGTACCATTTGAATTTCAAAACAATCAATGCCAATAAAAACAAAAATGATTTCCATGTTGAATTCTAAGTGGACTGCAAAAAAATTCCAAAGTATAGTCATTGCCAGTGCTTTAAAGTACACATGAAATCAAAATGACTATATTTACTTTGTTCGCCTAAATTGATCGTTTTGTGCTGAACAATTCATCCATGCGAGTCAATCCACACAAAAAAATTTTTTGGCTTCATAATCTTTAATCAAAATCTGAAAATGCCCCTCCCCTCTGCATTGGAGGACCTTCACTGATGACGTAGGCTTGAGGAATTGGGCGTCTGCTTAATCCGTAACCACGCCCCTCCAACTGACAGCAGACAGGCTGCCTGTGTGTTTGCGAGCATTGACAGCGCGTGAAGGGAAAGATGGCGAGGAGGTGCATTTTTGGTTGTGGAACTCACGGAACACTTTTCCCTTAAAATTCCCTCGTTACGGTCCAGATGGATCGATTTTATTACATTTCGAGGAAGGAGGGATAACAGAGTGTTCACGGATGTGCTCGAAACACTTCACGCGCGAATACTCCAAAATTAGGAAAGAACACGTAATGGGGTTCTTGAAATATCTGACATTAACAGATAACGCTGTCCCGTCAGTGTACACCGTTGGTACCTCACAAAGTTTGACGACGGTGAGTTGAAATGAACCATGTCTCATGCAAGTGAACACACCTACTTATCTAGATCCAATCAGGTGCTAGTTGGAAAATAAGCCACGCCCACTATTTTCCTCATTTATTATTCCGTTTCTCTCGGAAATACGTCACAACACTGGAGAAAAGCTGTTTGCAACTTCCGTTTCACGGGGACTTTAAGTGGGCCGGTACGCACCGGTACTCAGTACCGCCACTTCCAAATATAGCTCTTGAGCATACCGCCACCTCTCCGTGCGCCCAGAACGTGCCTGTAGCGTACCGGTACGCTCATTTGGACATCTGTTTTAATAGAGGTTTTAATCTTTTACCTGCACTGCCGATTTTCAGAGCGCCCTTCACAATGCAAGCTTCCTAATTCATCCCACCCAGAGCAGAAACTACATTACCCATTCACCCTTAAATAATACAAGTGAATAGCGCATGTGTCGCTTTTCTCACTGTTAAGTGTCAACAACTCAACGTGGCCGGAGAAGGTGTGTGAAACTCGTTGTGAGTTATACTAAAGCAAAATCTTGAGTATTTATTGTCTGATAAACATTAAAAACTGTCTGCGGAGGTTGAGTCGTCCTGCAGCCCCCACTGGCTGCTCATTGGCTGCAGCATCTTTTTTCTAAGTTCTAAAAAAATACCGTAGACGGCAAGGCACAAATTTAGATATTCATTTATCTAATTAATCTATAGCCTATGCACAAAGACAATATGATCTTTTTGTCCCCTTTTTGTTTTAAAGCTTGATGAAGAG
>NW_020526816.1:0-29552 GCF_003368295.1 Carassius auratus
CAAAAACTAATGTTAGGACTTTAATGATCAAGATTGTCAGTTTACAGCTTTCTGAGTCCAGTAATGTTGAAATAGTGCTTCTGTTCAAATGAAGTGAAATCAAGCCCAAATCTGCTCAAAAGCTTTTCTCTCTATTAGAGAAAGCTGTTTCATTCAGTACTCAGTGCAAATCTTGCCAAACTGAAACATGCTTATGTCTTATGAAATAAAATGTTTTCTGCAATGCTGTAAGACAGTTTTTAATGTGTTAGAAGTTATATGCACAAAAACTAATGTTAGGACTTCAATGATCAAGATTGTCAGTTTACAGCTTTCTGAGTCTAGTAATGCTGAAATAGTGCTTTTGTTCAAATGAAGTGAAATTAAGCCCAAATCTGCTCAAAAGCTTGTCTCTCTATTAGAGAAAGCTGTTTCATTCAATATTCAGTGCAAATCTTGCCAAACTGAAACATGCTTATGTCTTATGAAATAAAATGTTTTCTGCAATGCTGTAAGACAGTTTTTAATGTGTTAGAAGTTATATGCACAAAAACTAATGTTAGGACTTCAATGATCAAGATTGTCAGTTTACAGCTTTCTGAGTCCAGTAATGCTGAAATAGTGCTTTTGTTCAAATGAAGTGAAATCAAGCCCAAATCTGCTCAAAAGCTTGTCTCTCTATTAGAGAAAGCTGTTTCATTCAGTATTCAGTGCAAATCTTGCCAAACTGATAGATGCTTAAACCTTATGAAGTACAATGTTTTCTGCAATGCTGTAAGACAGTTTTTAATGTGTTAGAAGTTATATACACAAAAACTAATGTTAGGACTTCAATGATCAAGATTGTCAGTTTACAGCTTTCTGAGTCCAGTAATGTTGAAATAGTGCTTTTGTTCAAATGAAGTGAAATCAAGCCCAAATCTGCTCAAAAGCTTGTCTCTCTAATAGAGAAAGCTGTTTCATTCAGTATTCAGTGCAAATCTTGCCAAACTGATAGAAGCTTATGCCATATGAAATACAATGTTTTCTGCAATGCTGTAAGACAGTTTTTAATGTGTTAGAAGTTATATGCACAAAAACGTCCCAAGGTTACGCATGTAACCCTAGTTCCTTGAGGGAACGAGACGCTGCGTCGATAACGCTTTGGGAACGTCCCTGACGAGACCGGCTCTGAACATCGTGTGCAATCTGTCCAATGGACGGGCGTGACGTCACGGGCAGGGTGACGTAGCGACCAGGAAGCTATATAAGCACGTGCCGTGCAGCTGGCTTCAGCTTCGAGTAGGGAAGCAAGCGCCGGCAGGGGTGCCGGGAGTATGGCTCTGCGACGCAGCGTCTCGTTCCCTCAAGGAACTAGGGTTACATGCGTAACCTTGGGACGTTCCTTTTCGGGAACTCGAGCTGCGTCGATAACGCTTTGGGGAACGAAGTGCCAACGCTGCCAGACTACCAAATCCCTGCCTAGTGTGTGTCCGAAGAGCACAGCTGAGGCGAGAGAACAGAAGAGCCCGGAGCGGCTCGCATATCAAGATCGTAGAATCTGACAAATGTAGAGGGCGTGGACCACCCCGCAGCGTTGCAGATGTCCAAGAGGGACACACCTGCTGAGAAGGCCTTGGAGGCCGCCATACCCCGAGTAGAGTGAGCCTTGGCCCCCAAAGGAGGGGGAAGACCAGAGGGCTCATAGGAGTCGTTGATAGCCTCGACTATCCAACGACTAAGGGTCTGCTTAGAGGCAGGGGAACCCTTTTTAGGAGGACCATAGCAAGCAAGCAATTGGTCAGGTTTTCTCCACAGCAGCTCTGTGGACGTATGCGTCCAGTCCTCGAACTGGACACACACAGTTTAGCTTCTCTTGGTCTGGCTCCCGAAAGGGAGGAGGACAAAAGGCCTGCAGTACGACAGGTTGTGGTGTAACAGAGGGAACCTTTGGAACATAACCCGCTCGAGGGTATAAGAATGCTTTGGCCATACCAGGGGCAAAGTCTAAATAAGTAGGGGCCACCGAAAGGGCCTGGAGATCTCCAACTCGTTTTAGCGAGGTGATTGCCAGTAGCAGGGCAGTTTTCAGTGTCAGATGTCTATCTGAGATATCTTGTATTAGCTCGAATGGAGCTTTACAAAGAGCCTCTAGAACCACAACCAAATCCCAGGGGGGAATACGGGACCGTACTGGAGGTCTTAGCCTCAGTGCACCTCGGAGGAAACATGTAACTAGGGGGTGTCTACCCACTGACTGATCATTGAAAGGGACATGGAAAGCAGCTATGGCCGCCACGTACACCTTTAAGGTGGAGTGGGATAACCCCGCAGAGAGCCTAGCTTGTAAGAACTCCAGAACTGTACCAACTGGGCAGTTAACAGGGTCAAGGTGGCGATCTCTGCACCATGAAGTAAAGAATGACCACTTCAGGGCGTACAGTTTCCTCGTAGAGGGAGCTCTGGATTGGAGGAGGGTCTCAACAACCTCAGTTGAGAGACCAGCTGCTAACAGTTGTGCCCCCTCAGGGGCCACACCCACAGCTTGACGACTCCGGGCGAGGGTGAATAATTTGCCCTACGCCTGAGAGAGCAGATCTGTCCTGATCGGAATCACGCATGGAGAGCCGTCGAGGAGAGAGATCAGATCTGCGAGCCATACTGGGCTCGGCCAGAACGGGGCTAATAACAACAGACGGACCCCGTCCCGGCGTACTCTCGCCAGAACTCCCGGGAGCAGAGCGATAGGGGGAAAAGCGTACAGACGAAGCCTCGGCCAGGTCTGTACCATAGCGTCCAGTCCCAGAGGAGCTGGATGAACTAGAGAGAAACAGAGGGGACATTGCGATATCTCTTGAGTCGCAAAGAGGTCCAAGAAAACTCTCCATATCTACTTCACCACTTTGGGGTGAAGCCCCCGGGTCTCGGCCCCTGTCTCGACAGTACGTCTGCTCCCACAGTCAATCTCCCAGGAATATACACTGCTCTGGACAAGAGGAGTTTGTCCTGGGACAACAGAAGGATCTGATGTGCCAGCTTGTACAAGGGGCATGGATGCCGATCTCTCTGGTGACTGATATAAGAGATCGCCAATGTGTTGTCGGTGCGCCCCAACACATGGTGACCTCTCAGGTCTGGGAGGAAATATTTTAATGCTCGATGCACAGCTAGCATCTTTAGACAACTGGTATGCCATGTCAGATGGCGACCGCTCCACAGACCGCGGGCAGGGTGGCCACTCATGACCGCACCCTAACCGGTGAGGGACACGTCTGTCGCTAGCGTTACACGGCGACCAAGAGCTCCCAACACCGGGCCCTGATTCAAGACCCAAGGTTTCTTCCATATGTCTAAGGCACGAAGGCATCGCCGCGTGACCTGAATAGTTCGGAAAGGATTTCCCCTCGGGGAAAACCCCTTGGTCTTGAGCCACCACTGTAGGGGCCTCATGTGCAGCAGGCCAAAAGGTATCCCGTTGGACGCAGCTGCCATGAGCCCTAGCAGTCTCTGAGACTGCTTGACAGTGAGTGACTGGCCATCTTTGACTCTCTTGACTGATGTGAGGATCGACTCGATCCGAGCAGGAGACATACGTGCCTGCATCGTGGTCGAATTCCATACTACGCCTAGATAGGTGGTTCTCTGAACTGGAGAAAGTACACTCTTCTTGGCATTCAGTCTCAAACCCAGCTCCCCCATATGGGCGAGAACGACACCTCGATGTCGAACCGCCATCTGCTCTGATTGAGCTAGAATCAAGCAATCGTCGATATAATTTAGAATGCGGATGCCCTGCATACGGAGGGATACCAGAGCCGCATCTACACATTTTGTGAACGTGCGGGGTGAGAGTGCAAGGCCGAAGGGAAGTACTCGATATTGGTAGGCTTTGCCCCCGAAAGCGAACCTTAGAGACTTCCTGTGTTGTGGAAGGATGGAATTGTGGAAGTATGCGTCTTTGAGATCTATTGCGACAAACCAGTCCTCGGATCTGATTTGGGCTACATCCTGTTTGACAGTGAGCATTTTAAACTTCAGTGACACAACTGAGAGGTTTGGGTGACGTAAGTCTAAGATCGGACGCAACCTCCCCCATCCTTCTTTGGAACTATGAAATACCGGCTGTAAAATCCGGATTCCCTGTCTAGAGGAGGGACCACCTCGATGGCCGCCTTCCTTAATAGGGCATTCACTTCTTGTTCCATCACCAGAGCCTGCTGGGGGGCGACTACTGTCGGTGTGACCCCATTGAATGTCAGCGGGACCCATTGAGATACATTTGGCAGTAGTTTTCACGCTGCTAACTGATGTACTAAGGGAATCAGTCTCTCGAGACTGACCTCTGGTGTAAGAGGCCCCCGAAGGGGCGGCGAGCGTCTCAGCTCCGATACGCGCTCACGGGCGGAAATAACTGAGAGCGGTGCTCGCTGGAAGCCGCTGCACCCTGAAACTCTTGCAGGGTTGGCAGACCCACCTCCCGAGGGCACTGAGGTGAGACGGGCACCGTGTGATGAGGTGGACACCGCTCTGCCCCAGTAGGGGCCGCCCTCTGTAGTCGTGACCGAAATGCGTCATGACTTTTTGGCCGTTGAACTCCCAGTCTGCTCTTTCAGACTAGGCTGGGAAGTCACTGGCCCGGAGCGTTGCTTCAGCCTCTGATCCCGTTCCTTAAGCGGGGAACACGGGCGGCAACACTCTGTTTGTACGCGGAGGGGGCTGCTCCTGCCCAGCAGTCCCTCCAGTACATCTAACTTCATGAGTCAAATAAATTGTCATTATATTCCTCAGAATTTAATGCAATCAAATCAGACAAGTAGACACGGTCTGGATTGAGATAAAATTCACATAGAAGTGATATATTGACCTCCTTTAAGTTAGATAATGGTCATTAGATTCCTCAGAATCTAATGCAATTCAACAATCAGACAAGTAAACACGGTCTAGATTGTGATAAAGTACACATTGTAGTGATATATTGACTTCTCAATGTCATTAAATTCCTCAGAATTTAAAATAATCAAACAATCAGACAAGTAAACACGGTCTAGATTGTGATAAAGTACACATTGTAGTGATAGAACTAACTCCTGCTTATTAAATGGAGTTTAAATAACCAGACACGCGGTCGGGTATGGAAAAATTCACATCAAAACTGAAAATGATGTAATACACGCGTTGCCTCGACAGCGCGCTAGAAGCTTAGTCACACAAACAATATTAATCCCCTCAGAGATTAAATAGGTGCTCATTAACACTACCCGTATAAGGCATAACACTGTTTGTTTTATACTGTGCTTATGCAACTTTATGTTTGTGCAACTACAAGCTCGCCAACGCCCTCCGTGTCAATCTCCTCGGAGAAAGAAAGGCAGAGCGTCAAGCCCGATGCTCGGGGGGGAAGAACCGAAGCTCGGGCTTCCGAATCCCGGAATCAGGCAGATCTGGTGGATAAGGTAGGAGATAAGGACCTGCCCGTCTCCATTCCTTCCAGCAGATCTATCCGCGAACCCAACGAATGCCGGCGCGGCTCCGCCTCGGCGAAAGCGGAACCGGCATCGCGAGGAACCGGCATCGCGAGGAACGCTGGCGAAGGCTCACTTCTCGAAGAGAGCCCTCCGGGATCGAAGCGTCCGCATTGGCACTATCGTTTACAATGCGGGCAGTCGGCCCCCTCGAGAGCTGACTCAGCGTGCTTCGATCCCAGGCAAGCCACGCACAAACTGTGTGTATCCCCACTCGTAATGTAGCGAGGGCAGGGAGGAACACACAATCTATAACGTGGCTTGGAATCGCCCTTAATATGTTGGTCTATGCTTTTACTTTTGGCATATTGAGCTGTTTTAGCGATCTTTTAATGGCTAGGGACAGACAACAATAAATAGGACCAACGGGACAGACTTTTGACATGCACACACAGAGCGCTTGCTGACAGAGCGAAGCTGAAGCCAGCTGCACGGCACGTGCTTATATAGCTTCCTGGTCGCTACGTCACCCTGCCCGTGACGTCACGCCCGTCCATTGGACAGATTGCACACGATGTTCAGAGCCGGTCTCGTCAGGGACGTTCCCAAAGCGTTATCGACGCAGCTCGAGTTCCCGAAAAGGAACTAATGTTAGGACTTCAATGATCAAGATTGTCAGTTTACAGCTTTCTGAGTCCAGTAATGTTGAAATAGTGCTTTTGTTCAAATGAAGTGAAATCAAGCCCAAATCTGCTCAAAAGCTTTTCTCTCTATTAGAGAAAGCTGTTTCATTCAATATTCAGTGCAAATCTTGCCAAACTGAAACATGCTTATGCCTTATGAAATAAAATGTTTTCTGCAATGCTGTAAGACAGTTTTTAATGTGTTAGAAGTTATATGCACAAAAACTAATGTTAGGACTTCAATGATCAAGATTGTCAGTTTACAGCTTTCTGAGTCCAGTAATGCTGAAATAGTGCTTTTGCTCAAATGAAGTGAAATCAAGCCCAAATCTGCTCAAAAGCTTGTCTCTCTATTAGAGAAAGCTGTTTCATTCAATATTCAGTGCAAATCTTGCCAAACTGAAACATGCTTATGTCTTATGAAATAAAATGTTTTCTGCAATGCTGTAAGATAGTTTTTAATGTGTTAGAAGTGATATGCACAAAAACTAATGTTAGGACTTCAATGATCAAGATTGTCAGTTTACAGCTTTCTGAGTCCAGTAATGCTGAAATAGTGTTTCTGTTGAAATGAAGTGAAATCAAGCCCAAATCTGCTCAAAAACTTTTCTCTCTATTAGATAAAGCTGTTTCATTCAGTATTCAGTGCAAATCTTGCCAAACTGAAACAAGCTTATGTCTTATGAAATAAAATGTTTTCTGCAATGCTGTAAGACAGTTTTTAATGTGTTAGAAGTTATATACACAAAAACTTATGTTAGGACTTCAATGATCAAGATTGTCAGTTTACAGCTTTCTGAGTCCAGTAATGCTGAAATAGTGTTTCTGTTCAAATGAAGTGAAATCAAGCCCAAATCTGCTCAAAAGCTTTTCTCTCTATTAGAGAAAGCTGTTTCATTCAGTATTCAGTGCAAATCTTGCCAAACTGAAACATGCTTATGTCTTATGAAATAAAATGTTTTCTGCAATGCTGTAAGACAGTTTTTAATGTGTTAGAAGTTATATACACAAAAACTAATGTTAGGACTGCAATGATCAAGATTGTCAGTTTACAGCTTTCTGAGTCCAGTAATGTTGAAATAGTGTTTCTGTTCAAATGAAGTGAAATCAAGCCCAAATCTGCTCAAAAGCTTTTCTCTCTATTAGAGAAAGCTGTTTCATTCAATATTCAGTGCAAATCTTGCCAAACTGAAACAAGCTTATGCCTTATGAAGTACAATGTTTTCTGCAATGCTGTAAGACAGTTTTGAATGTGTTAGAAGTTATATGCAGAAAAACTAATGTTAGGACTGCAATGATCAAGATTGTCAGTTTACAGCTTTCTGAGTCCAGTAATGCTGAAATAGTGTTTCTGTTGAAATGAAGTGAAATCAAGCCCAAATCTGCTCAAAAGCTTTTCTCTCTATTAGATAAAGCTGTTTCATTCAGTATTCAGTGCAAATCTTGCCAAACTGAAACAAGCTTATGTCTTATGAAGTACAATGTTTTCTGCAATGCTGTAAGACAGTTTTTAATGTGTTAGAAGTTATATGCACAAAAACTTATGTTAGGACTGCAATGATCAAGATTGTCAGTTTACAGCTTTCTGAGTCCAGTAATGTTGAAATAGTGTTTCTGTTCAAATGAAGTGAAATCAAGCCCAAATCTGCTCAAAAGCTTTTCTCTCTATTAGAGAAAGCTGTTTCATTCAATATTCAGTGCAAATCTTGCCAAACTGAAACAAGCTTATGCCTTATGAAGTACAATGTTTTCTGCAATGCTGTAAGACAGTTTTTAATGTGTTAGAAGTTATATGCACAAAAACTTATGTTAGGACTTCAATGATCAAGATTGTCAGTTTACAGCTTTCTGAGTCCAGTAATGTTGAAATAGTGCTTTCTGTTCAAATGAAGTGAAATCAAGCCCAAATCTGCTCAAAAGCTTGTCTCTCTATTAGAGAAAGCTGTTTCATTCAGTATTCAGTGCAAATCTTGCCAAACTGAAAGATGCTTATGCCATATGAAATACAATGTTTTCTGCAATGCTGTAAGACAGTTTTTAATGTGTTAGAAGTTATATGCACAAAAACTAATGTTAGGACTTCAATGATCAAGATTGTCAGTTTACAGCTTTCTGAGTCCAGTAATGCTGAAATAGTGCTTTCTGTTCAAATGAAGTGAAATCAAGCCCAAATCTGCTCAAAAGCTTGTCTCTCTATTAGAGAAAGCTGTTTCATTCAATATTCAGTGCAAATCTTGCCAAACTGAAACATGCTTATGTCTTATGAAATAAAATGTTTTCTGCAATGCTGTAAGACAGTTTTTAATGTGTTAGAAGTTATATGCACAAAAACTAATGTTAGGACTTCAATGATCAAGATTGTCAGTTTACAGCTTTCTGAGTCCAGTAATGTTGAAATAGTGCTTTTGTTCAAATGAAGTGAAATCAAGCCCAAATCTGCTCAAAAGCTTGTCTCTCTAATAGAGAAAGCTGTTTCATTCAGTATTCAGTGCAAATCTTGCCAAACTGAAACAAGCTTATGTCTTATGAAATAAAATGTTTTCTGCAATGCTGTAAGACAGTTTTTAATGTGTTAGAAGTTATATGCACAAAAACTAATGTTAGGACTTCAATGATCAAGATTGTCAGTTTACAGCTTTCTGAGTCCAGTAATGTTGAAATAGTGCTTTTGTTCAAATGAAGTGAAATCAAGCCCAAATCTGCTCAAAAGCTTTTCTCTCTATTAGAGAAAGCTGTTTCATTCAATATTCAGTGCAAATCTTGCCAAACTGAAACATGCTTATGCCTTATGAAATAAAATGTTTTCTGCAATGCTGTAAGACAGTTTTTAATGTGTTAGAAGTTATATGCACAAAAACTAATGTTAGGACTTCAATGATCAAGATTGTCAGTTTACAGCTTTCTGAGTCCAGTAATGCTGAAATAGTGCTTTCTGTTCAAATGAAGTGAAATCAAGCCCAAATCTGCTCAAAAGCTTGTCTCTCTATTAGAGAAAGCTGTTTCATTCAATATTCAGTGCAAATCTTGCCAAACTGAAACATGCTTATGTCTTATGAAATAAAATGTTTTCTGCAATGCTGTAAGACAGTTTTTAATGTGTTAGAAGTTATATGCACAAAAACTAATGTTAGGACTTCAATGATCAAGATTGTCAGTTTACAGCTTTCTGAGTCCAGTAATGTTGAAATAGTGCTTTTGTTCAAATGAAGTGAAATCAAGCCCAAATCTGCTCAAAAGCTTGTCTCTCTAATAGAGAAAGCTGTTTCATTCAGTATTCAGTGCAAATCTTGCCAAACTGAAACAAGCTTATGTCTTATGAAATAAAATGTTTTCTGCAATGCTGTAAGACAGTTTTTAATGTGTTAGAAGTTATATGCACAAAAACTAATGTTAGGACTTCAATGATCAAGATTGTCAGTTTACAGCTTTCTGAGTCCAGTAATGTTGAAATAGTGCTTCTGTTCAAATGAAGTGAAATCAAGCCCAAATCTGCTCAAAAGCTTTTCTCTCTATTAGAGAAAGCTGTTTCATTCAGTATTCAGTGCAAATCTTGCCAAACTGAAACATGCTTATGTCTTATGAAATAAAATGTTTTCTGCAATGCTGTAAGACAGTTTTTAATGTGTTAGAAGTTATATGCACAAAAACTAATGTTAGGACTTCAATGATCAAGATTGTCAGTTTACAGCTTTCTGAGTCCAGTAATGTTGAAATAGTGCTTTTGTTCAAATGAAGTGAAATCAAGCCCAAATCTGCTCAAAAGCTTTTCTCTCTATTAGAGAAAGCTGTTTCATTCAGTATTCAGTGCAAATCTTGCCAAACTGAAACATGCTTATGTCTTATGAAATAAAATGTTTTCTGCAATGCTGTAAGACAGTTTTTAATGTGTTAGAAGTTATATGCACAAAAACTAATGTTAGGACTTCAATGATCAAGATTGTCAGTTTACAGCTTTCTGAGTCTAGTAATGCTGAAATAGTGCTTTTGTTCAAATGAAGTGAAATTAAGCCCAAATCTGCTCAAAAGCTTGTCTCTCTATTAGAGAAAGCTGTTTCATTCAGTATTCAGTGCAAATCTTGCCAAACTGATAGATGCTTAAACCTTATGAAGTACAATGTTTTCTGCAATGCTGTAAGACAGTTTTTAATGTGTTAGAAGTTATATACACAAAAACTAATGTTAGGACTTCAATGATCAAGATTGTCAGTTTACAGCTTTCTGAGTCCAGTAATGTTGAAATAGTGCTTTTGTTCAAATGAAGTGAAATCAAGCCCAAATCTGCTCAAAAGCTTGTCTCTCTAATAGAGAAAGCTGTTTCATTCAGTATTCAGTGCAAATCTTGCCAAACTGATACACTGTTAAAAATTACCAGCATTTCACAATAATTAACAGTATTATTTTACAGTAACTTGTTGTAATTAAGTTTCCCTGTAATATCCCAATGAATACCTGTAAAAACTACAGTATCCTTGGATTTTACAGCATTTAACACTTATTTTACAGTAAAATATTGCAATCTAAAACCTGCTGTTATATCACAACAAGGTCTGTAATATCACATCAACACAGTGAAAAAAATTAAGGATTTCACAACATTAAACAGTATTAATACAGTGAAATATTGTATTGAAATGTGCCCTGGGAAGTCACATGACATAACCGATCTGTTTTGAATTGAAGGCGCCATCGTGTCCCCTCTTTTATTCCGGGCTGAATGGAGAAGGTGAGCAGCATGCATGTTTGCAGCACTTACATATGATATTTTAACACAATTATAATATATACTTTCAAGTAAACGTTTATCGCACAGTTCACATTTGTTAGCAAGTGTCCGGAATTGTTGAAAATTCTCTCACAGCATTTGCTAATAGTAGTAATGTTAGTAATGACGAGAGTTTCGCTAATATTTTACATATAAATATCACAGTTTAGACAAATCTGGTGTTTGTAAAGTTTATAAACCAATGTGGGACAAGCATTACTATTTATGTGTGCATATTTCTGTAATTAGTCAAGGTTATCATAGATTAGCAGGGCTAACCGTTAGCTGTTTAACTTTAATAACTTAGTGATTCAAACGGTCAAAAAATATTTTCCAGCGGATATCCTAGTTACAGTATGACTGAGGCCGGTGACACACTGGCTGCGTGGCGTGAGCGCCGCGTGTCTGAAGCGTCCCAGAAGCGTGGTGGATTCTGTGTCTTTACACACCAGAAGCGTGCCTGACGCGGTGCTGGCGCGCTGCTGCTGTAGAGGGAGACCGTTGACAGACCAGGCTCATGTCTTCATTACAACAATATATACTTTTTTCTACACACCTACACCTACGCCTACTGATAAAGGACACCGTCAAAAGTATTTACGGCGAAATAGATTATGTTTGACAGGTGCAATATTTGAAAATCGATAATTATTATTTTTTTATTACATTTATATCTGAATTTGTCAACCTATAGACTTTAAAATATCAAAATATCAGGAATTCATATGTATTTGTGTACAAAATGACATTTAAACACATTTTCCTATTATATTTAGCCTGGAAAAGCTTCCAACACGCGCGCCTGTCGCGGTAAAAATAGGCGTCGGTTCTATTTCTAGCAAGCAAGCGTTTGCCGCGCTGAGACGCTGGAAAACTCTTGCATGCTAAAAAATAGAACCAACGCCTGTTTTTCACCCCTCATTTACACTGAACACGTGTGCGGCGCATTACGGCTGCGACAAGGTTTTATTCCGTCCTCCACGCGGTGCCAACTCACACCGAGAGCATATCAGAAGCGGAGCGACTGGATGCGTGAGACCACGTGATTGACTTTCGTCGTCCATTCTCCTACCAAGGATATATTGCCAATATACATGCAATACGTTTGGGAGTCTGCACAGGGTGTTTATTTTGAAATTGACAGGGATTTTTGACTTTTATTTTGTATTTCCGGTGCGACTTGGACGCGCGTCCGTCAAAAATAGACTAGGCGCCTATATTTAGCGAAGCGGCGCGGAGAGCCGCTTCTGGGAAGCGTCTGAAACGCGCCGCGTCGCGGCCGGGGTAAACACAAGCATTGACTAGAATGGGCGTGATCAGCTACGGTAGCCGTGTCGCAGCCGTAATTCGCCGCACACGTGTTCTGTGTAATGCTGTGTTCACACCAAACGCGAATAGAGCGTCAAATTCGCGTCTACCGCGCCTAGTTTGCCGCTTGACCATTTTGAGATCATTCGCTTCATTCGCGCGAGTAATTCGCTTCATTCGCGCGTGAAATTAACTTCACAACAGACGCGAATTCGCGTCATGGGGGGGCTTCTGCCAGCTGAGTTCACGCAGCATTTTCAACCGCCATTTTTATTCGGATAATTTTCCAAATATTACTGATATTGTGTCATGAAATGTAGTTTTAAAAGTATTTCAGGCGAGAATGTAGTTGTTTTAAACTCAAATATGCGGTTTATTTATAATGACAGCGTCTATTTAAAAAATGTGTTTCGCCGATCACGGAGATGAGCTCCATGCGATCAGCGGGAGCTCCGTCATCATGTATCCGCCGAGAGTAGCCTTACCTCGGCTAGATCTTCTGACATTTGCCGCTGGCTCTGATGTGTCTGTAGTGGTTCAAGATAAAATATAATTCGTTTGGGGTAAAATGAAACGTTTCTTATCTTTGGCCTATATTCAATTTATCTATTAATATGTTTTATATATATATATAGGTCATTTTTATTCCAGTCTCTATAGAAATATGAACTTTTGTCATATAGCTCCGGTTGACTGCTCACTGACAACATCTGCCGTTCCTCCTTGTTGAATGAGTGGAGAAGGGTATTCCTGCACAACCGGAGGCTGCAGGAACATACTGTTGAATGAGTGACTCCTAGCAGGCTCCTGATTGGTTAACGCAGCGCGAATTGACGCCAAAGTTCAAATTTTTCAACTCGGGCGGCAGACGCGAATTCGCGTCAAACGCTAAATGCACAAAAAGCACCATTCGCGCTTAACGCGCGTTTCGCGCGAAGCGCTCTATTCGCGCGTCAATTCGCGTCATTCGCGCGAACTAGACGCGCGAATGAGGCGAATTTGCGTCTTCCGCGCCGCGCTTAACGCCCCATTCGCGCCGCGAGACCTCCAGACGCGCGTAAACGCGCCTTTGCATTGACTTAACATTGAAATCATTCGCGCCAGACGCTCTATTCGCGTTTGGTGTGAACACAGCATAAGGGGTCACGCGCCACACGCGCGTGTTGGAAGCGTTTCAAGGCAAAATATACTAGGAAAATATGTTTATATGTCATTTTGTACACAAAGGCATATTAATTCATGACATTTTGATATTTGAAAGTCTATAGGTTGGCATAGGTCAGATATAAATGTAATTTAAAAAATAAAATAAATTATTATAAATTTTCAAATATTGCACCTGTCAAACATACTGTCAAAACATACTTTGCTGTCAATACTGTTGACGGTGTCCTATCAGTAGGTGTGTAATAAAAGTTTATATTGTTGTCATGAAGACAGCTGGCACGCTGCTGCTACTGTAGGTGACATAGAGGGAGGCCACCGAAAAACCAGGCTCTTGTCTTCATGACAACAATATAAACTTTTTTTTACACACCTACGCCTACTGATAAAGGACACCGTCAACAGTATTGACGGCAAAATAGACTATGTTTGACAGTTGCAATATTTGAAAATCGTCGGTCCTATTTTTAGCATGTGCGCGTTTTCCGCGAGCCTCCCGCAGGCAGTCTGCAAGCTCTAACCTGTTAACATGGGAGCGGAATTAAAAACAGACACGCCACGCAGCTGAGACGCTTGCGCTATGCATCCAGTGTGTCGCCTGGCTTTGGTTCCATTTCTAGCATGCATGCGTTTTCCGTGCGGCTCGAGTACCGCCGGAGACATATAGCTAAAATTAAAATACAATTATTAAATTATCATAATCTGCAATCAAACTGAAATTCTTATTGTTGGTTTCCTTTGTGTAATTTCTCCTTTTTCTTTCCTTTTCTTTTCTTTCCAGGTCATCAGAGGGCGAGGCTAACCATCCTTTTCAGTGTCAGGCTAAGAGTGAGGAGAAATAGATTAGGTACAGTAGGTGACTAGTTAACATGCACCACAATGTTCAACTGTAAATTCGTTGGCTGTAAGCATGTGTCTGAGAATGTGTGTAACTATGTTCAGCACACAAAACTGCATAGCAATGCCCCCAATTATCACTACCAGTGTGGGGTGCCTGACTGTTCACAGAGGTACAGAAAACACACGGGACTGCAAATTCATATGTATAGGCAGCATAGGTCCTACCTGCAAGCTGCTGGGCCTATACTGCCTGGTACATCAGCTCTACCACCTGACACATCAGCTCTACCACCTGACACACCCTTGAAATGTCTGCTTGAGGCTTGTGCATTTAAGTGTGACACTTTGGCCTCTCTTATTAAGCATTTGAAGATGCACATGAGGGAAGGAATGGTAACTACATGTCCATTTAGAGGTTGTGATTGCACGTTCACACACGTGATGACTTTTGCTTCACATATTTCCAGAAAACATAGGTGTGCAGAGGATTCAATTTTAGATAACCTTGTTTTAGACAAGTCTATTGCTACAGAGCCGTTGACAGGACCCAGTCAGTCATATTCAGAGGCTGACATGGAACATAATGAACCACAAATGCCATTAGCTGTCGACGAAAACCTATTTTTACAGAACCTTACACTTTTTTACCTGAAATTGCAATCTAAGCTACTCTTACCAGCAAGCACCATTCAAACCATTATTGATGGCTTTCAAAGTGCTCATGAACTTGGCCTGTCCAATTCCCTAAACATTCTGAGTGAGAAACTAAAAGAACTCAGAATCCCTCAGGCCACTATAAGCAGCATCACTGAGGAAATGAACAGAGATGATCTACTCACACTCTATAACAGGGGAATGCTCAGTACAGATGCAAAAAGGAAGGCTGCTTTCAAAGAGTGTTTTAACTATGTTCATCCTGTTCCTTTGCTCTTGGGCATTGATGAAAATGACAAAGAATGTTTTGCTCAGTATGTTCCTATTCATGAGACATTGGAGACACTTTTCAAAAATGAGTCTCTACGCGAACAGTATACCATAACACGTTTGCAGCCATCTACTGATGCTGTCTATCAGGATGTCAAGGATGGAGAAGGCTTTCAAAGTAATCCAATGTTGAAAGCTGACCCTTCTTCACTTGGTTTAATACTGTACCAAGATGCCTTTGAGGTTGTCAACCCCCTGGGCTCAGGGAAAAAAAAAAACACAAGGTTTTAGCAGTTTACCTAACTCTTACTGATATCTTGCCTCACAATAGATCTTCTATTGATCAGATGCAACTTGTTCTCTTATGTAGGGAACAGGACTTTAAGTATTTTGGGGTAAATAAAGTTTTTGCTCCCCTGATTGAGGACCTCAAAATTCTGGAGCAGAGAGGTGTAGTCACATCTGATGGCATTATACTAAAGGGCTATTTGGTTGCCATTGCAGGAGACAACCTGGGATCCCATTCTATTGGGGGATTCTTGGAGAACTTCAGTCGGTCTACTTATTTTTGTCGATACTGTGAGGTGTGTAGAGATGATTTCCTGACTAATCCTATATCGTGTGGTACCAAAAGAACAGCCCAATCATACGCAAGTAATTTGCAAGAGCAGGAAACTACTGCCACCGACTCTGTATGCGGCATAAAGTTTGACTCTCCTTTCAATCAGCTTTCACATTTTCATGTTTGCCAGCCTAGCCTTCCACCGTGTCTAGGCCATGACTTATTTGAGGGAGTCATAGCTTATGACCTTCCTTTATATATTCGCCATTTAGTTGAGGATAATCATTTTACATACCTGCAGTTAAACAGGTGCAAGAACCAGTTCCGATATGAAGTTAACGATGGTAAAGACAAACCAGCAGACCTCTCTCCCAGCAGCGACAAGCTCAGTGGGCATGCAGTTCAGAACTGGTGTTTGCTTAGACTTCTCCCACTCATGGTGGGTGACAGGATTAAAGATCCCTGCGAAAATGAGGTGTGGCAAATGATTTTGCAGCTGAGGGAGATTGTTGAGCTCATCTGTGCACCGGTCATTACAGAGGGCCAGGTTGCGTATCTTAAAGTCCTCATAGAGGAGTACATAGACAACAGGACAAGGCTTTTCCCCAATGCCCCCCTCAGACCAAAGCACCATTATCTGTGCCACTATCCATCTCTTATCATCCACTTTGGCCCACTTATTCGCCTATGGACACTCCGATTTGAGAGCAAACATACATTTTTTAAACAGTGTGCCAGAAAATTGCACAATTTTAAGAATTTGTGCAAAACTCTAGCAGAGAGGCACCAACTTCTACAAGCGTACTTGAGTGCAGGAAACTTGTTCCCTCCACTTGTACAAGCAGAAAAGGGTACTGATTTTCATGTTGATGATTACAATGACAGGATCAGGGCATCTGTAGCCAGTTGTCCATTCCAGTTACAGTCGGCAGTGGCTTCTAACTATGTTACAGTCAAAGGCACAGATTACAGAAGGGGGATGCACATTTTACTAGAGAACAGTGATGAAGGGCTTCTTATTGGGAAGATTATGCTAATTATTGTTGTTCATAATTCGGTCTATTTTGTCTCAGAGAAACATACTTTTGTAAAGTTATGTGACACAGGTGTGTACTGTGACCTAGGAGTGGCCCAAGACAATTATGTGTGCATTAAGCAGGAAGATCTACTGGACTACTATCCTCTTTCAGCATACAATGTGTATGATCAGTCCCTTATTGCTCTCCACCATTCTTTTCCAGAGGCAGTATGAGCAGGGAGGAAAGTGAGGATACAGGATATGTGAGGAGAGATGTGAGTAGTAGAGCAGTACAGTCGAAGCAAACAAAGTTTTTTTTTTTTTTTTGGTAGCCTTGAATAAAGTTGATTTTGTCCTTAACTTGCTTTGTTGATTGAAGAGACTATAGTATGAAATATGCATACAGTGTAGGGATGGCAAAAATGAGAAATTACAGTGTTTCATGATTCAATACTTAATGAGACTAGGCCAAGGAAGCAGTGTTGTCATACTTGCCTGATCTCCCTGATGACCTTCTTACCACCATGCTGGATGAGCTTGGGGTCGAGTCTATTGAAGATCTGACCTTGGTGGAGGAGAGGGATCTGGTGAAATACCTCAAACCTATCCAAAGTCGGAAGTTAATGAAGGGCATCAAGGACGGTAAATGCATCTGTTCACCCATTACATTTTTAATTCTTTCATGTCACTGAACTAGGGCCTTAGAACATTGCACAACTGGTAGACAATATGCTTTGTATATAGTCCCAAGCTCACACACTTGTTACCTGTCAAATACTATTGGATGAATTGATTAATCTCAGGTGTGCAGCACAGCTTATAGACCTTATTAATGTGTGTGGCATTTGTTTAGTGTGACGTAATGGGTTGGGGAAATGTATAATAGGTATAAAAAATAATAATTGGAATTACAAACTCATTAAAACTGGGCTATTTTTCACTGCTGTTGTTTTCAAAACTGGAAATACATAGAACTGAATGCAGCTGATGCTTATTACTTGCATGCATTTCCAAACTTAATAACAATAGCAGTGAAAAACAATCAGACCCTTTTATGATGAGTTTGTAATTCCAATAATGTATTGGCCTGTTATTTTAACTATTGTTCTTTTACGTGGCATTATCAGAGTAATCTTTTAACATGAGTCAATGGCCACTTCTGCGTTCTCCCAACCCATTATGTCACATTCTAACAAATGGCACTCACGTGAATACATTTGAATTGCTTCATCCAATAGTGCTGACAGGAAACCAATTTATGAGCTTCCTCCAGGAAGTACTGGAGCGGGACTACAGTTAAGCACACAATCTATTGACCCCATAGCCCTTCATCTTGCCCTATCTTAATTAATAAATTGTTTTTGTGCCTTCTAGGACTTGCTACTCTTAATATGGAGTTGGTCTCTGCTCCTGATCCAAGTGCTCCAAGTTCCCCAACTCCCTGTTCTCCAAACACAACATTCCAGCCTCCAAATCAGCTGTTGCCCAGCCCTCCAAGCACTGCCCCAAGCACGTCAAGCGCTTTACAGTCTGGCATACCATGGCATGTTGACTTTCGTCTCAACTGGGACCAGGTGTCATCAGCCATTCGACTTAGAGTGGAAAAAGAAGAAAGACCATTGCCAGACGAGAGAAGGGCCTTTGTGGCCATGCTCGTGGACCAAATGATGCAGCATGACCGCAACCCAACCAGAGCCATGTGCCACAGCGTTGTGAGAAACATTGTCAGGTAGGGATGGGACTATTATAAATATTAGCTGTCAGTTGATCCCCAGCCCAGCCCCAACCCCTTCAACTGTTTGTAACTTTCACTGATTCATTCCCTGCACCTATTATGAAACAAGGGTGCAAAAGTGAAGACTTTGTAAACATGGTTTGTTTAAACAGAGCTAGTATATTCAAGAAAACCATAATTGTTTTTATTTTGGTCTTGTTTAGCCTGGTGTTTTTATTTTGGTCTTGTTCAGCCTGATGTTTTTTTTTTTTAAGTGTAGTTCTTTAAGTAATCCTTACATTAGCTGTACGCTTCTGTCATAAGTGCCACAATGGTGACATATTTTCTAATTATCCCACCCACATTTTCAGGAGCCATCCAAAATCATTTGGCGACATTGGCAAGTATGGTGATACTGCTGGAGACGGATGTCACTCTCTTCTGCAACAAGTAAAAACAAGAGTGGAGTATAAAAATAGGAATAAAACTCTTGCTCAACGCCGCAGAAAAAGAAGACCACGCACGGGAATAGCAGGAGAGGCCAGACTGGCAAGAGGTCCTGTTGACCAATACGGGTATGTGGCAATATGTATGTGGCAACATACATGAAAAGACTGTCAATATTTGTTTGAAAGCATGGTATATGACCATGAAGATCCCTGAAACTGGACAAAACATACTTTTCTCTTGACTACTTTATTGACACTTTGACATGGACCCTTTTCACAGCAATCATGTTGCGATGTTAATAGTGTAGTAAACACAGGTGTAATTACCTGTGATTATGGCCTTGTTCCATTTAGGATTAACTGAGCCAGGTCACTGATATTGTGCATAGTGGCTCTCTGGCATGCATGGTTGTGGTACACTAAATACCTTGACCTTAAAGGGATATTCCACCATTTGGGGAATTAAGCTAATTTTCCACCACCCCTCGAGTAAAACAATTGATTTTTACCTTTCTCCCATTCATCCAGTCGTTCCCTGAGTTTGGCGATACCACGTATAGCTCCAGCCTAGCATGGATCATTGGATCGCATTAGACCATGAGCATCTCGCCCTCAAAGTGACTAAGATTTCCTGAATTTTTCATATTTAAAAGTTGTCTCTTCTCAAGTTAGAACATGCAATAAAATAACAGAGAATGAAATGTGGCAATTTTCTAGGCTGATTTGACATGGAACTATACTCTCATTCTGGTGTAATAATCAAGGAACGTTGCTAACTTACCATGGGCGCTGTGATATTACGCAGCAAGACAACTTTTAAATTGGACAAATTCTGGAAATCTTAGTCACTTTGCAGGCGAGATGCTAATGGTCTAATCCGATCCAATGATCTATGCTAGGCTGGAGCTATACATGGTATCGCCAGACTCAGGGAACTGCTGGATGAATGGGAGAAAAGTAAAAATCAATTGATTTTACTCGAGGGGAGGTGGAAAATGAGCTTAATTCCCCAAATGGTGGAATATCCCTTTAATTATTTTGATAAAATACACCTGTGTTTACAACACTATTACACTGTAACATAACTTCTGTGGGATGGGTCTATTTAGACAGTCACAACAGGGAATCAAACTGCTGACCCTTAAGTCATGAGACGACTTGCTCCAACTTCTGAGTTATAACCATCCTCATTAGTATTGTTACTCTGTGATGCCCACTCCTAGGTGTGTCAGGTGGGGCCCAGCAGATTTGCCAGAGGGGGAGACTGAGGCAACGTTGGAGAATATAAAGAGGGATCTGCTGAACATCTACTCAGGCATGCCATCTATTGTCTTTTTGGGTAATTTTGTTTAGAATTTAGTAATTGGTCAAGATCTGAACACTGTGTGTGTTGAGCGGCTACAAGACCAAATTGTTACTTGGGTACTAACAATACATTTGTATGTCTGTATACACAGAGGAAGGAATGAGTGGGGCAGAGAGAGCAGAACCAATGATGGAAAAGACATATGTCATCCTGCGGAAATACCTTAACAAAGTGCCTTCTGCAGCAATGTCTGAGATCAAACAGGAATGGCCATTTCTCTTCTCTCAGAAATGCCTATTCTCGCACTTTAACCTTCTGACGGACGTCAATGTCCTTCAGAAGCTACAGGAGGCAATTAGTCGACGAGGACAGACCATCCTGGATTACTGTGCAACACTGGACAACCCCAAGATCCGTGATGTTCTGGCCTGCTATGATCCAGACTCTGACAAGGCTGCCTGCATCCTGCTGCTCCTAATGTTGTACTTCAGAGAGCCGAAAGAGAGTTTGATGCTTGAAGTTGATGTAAGATTTTTCATTCAAATATTTAAAATGCAAATTGAGTGATTACATTATCAACATTTACCTTGCATGATTTACTACCTCTGACCAATGAACAATATTTATCCTTTATCCTAAAACCATGCTATTGTGTGTTAACTATGTTACAGCCATGTGCCACTGCTGTGGACGTCAATACTGCAGAACTCCCCGGCACCCCCTGCTTGATCATTCAAGGTAATGTTACTTTGATCTAGTACCGACATTTCTAACTCATTATTTTGTTTTCATTCTAGAAAGCAGATCCAAATCTTAAGCAGATCCAAAGTGCTCAAAACACATAATGTTGTATCTGTTCATTTCAGGTGACATGATGAAGCCCTCTGGATGGCTTTTGTCAATCGAGGGACATGTCGTGATGGGCCCACACCCTTTCTTTTTACACGGAGTAGCTGCTTTCTTCAGCAGCTATTACATATTCAACCTTGAGTATCCTGCCGCTGGATCTTCAACGCTGGAGTTCATTCAAAGGTATTTTATAAAGATCACATTTAATCTTGTAATTCACATTATAGTACAGGCTTCCAACTCAATGATTGTCTTGAGGTTGAAAATGCTGACAAACAAGGTACATGAGGCTAGCCTGGTGAGACCATCCTGATCTCGCGAACTCATTCAATTTCGCTCTGCAGATCAGTCTGGGTTTCTACACATGTTATGCTGACAAATACCTGCCGGTCCAATCAAAGCTATTTATTTAGTTTTGCTACCTATCATAGTAAAAAATCAACCACTTTGCCTCAGGCAAACCTAACCTGAGGCACCTTGGCTAAAAATGGCAATTTTATGGTGAGCAGAATATCTAACAGGTTTGAATTATAAATCTATTAGGGTTCTATGTGGGGAATAAGCACAGCAAAAAGCACACCTTGATAAATGCTGTCTGCAATATATACTGTAAGTCTATTTAAAACTGAAACTATCTTTGCTTATTAACAGATGCTTCCTGGGCATCAATCCTGAAAGAGGCTCAAAGACCAAGAAGCGGACAACAATGAACCCTCATGTGAGCACCCTTTTGAGGAAACTTATTGACTTTGAGTGGGCATCATAGTTTTTTTTTTTTGCAGCAGCAGCAGTAGTTGTCAGGCTCAGTTTTGAGTAGCCTTGTTCTTTTTGTAATTTTTCAAGACAACTTTGCACTACAAGATTTTTACACAATGCTGTTCCTTGTGGACTCATTATAATGTTTGAGACAGAGAAGAGCACCTGACATTACTTCATCGCTCTCTCCCTTGCTCTCTTATCTTGCCATGAAGGCCTCATTCCCATCCTGTCCATTACTGTTATTGTGACACAGCTAGTTGAATAGTTGAATTTTGCGACAGGTAGTTGAATTGCAAGTTTGCACAATTTCTCTGCATTTTCTGCATTTTAAGATGGCTTTTATGACTAGAAAGTTGAATTTGTTGAACTCTTGAGGTTCTTGGCATCTACTGTACATTGAAAAATATTTTTTGTTAATAAATATGCCAATCGGCTAAAGTTGTCTTTACCTCAGAGTTGTTTGTTGGGGGGAGGGGGTTAATAGTACAATGATTGTAAATTCACAGTAAATGGAAGCTTTATCTGCATTACTTTTACAGTAAGTTATAGGACAATTTTAGCATGACTTCCACAGTATACATTGTAAATTCACAGTAAATTATTGTCAACTTGAACATTACTTTCACAGTACACACTGTAAAAGTACAGGGTCTTGTTGTAATGATGTACAGCAAAATATTGTAATTCCCTAGTAATGTACTGTAATATCACAGTAATTGCTTTGACATTGAAGCTGTGAAGTTACAGTATACAGTTGTGCTTTTACAACAATGCATTGTAATATCACAGATATAAAATTACAGTAAATTGCTGTAACTATATTTCACAGTATATTGCTGTAATCATTACTGTGAAAGTCATGCAAAATTTATCCAATTATTTACTGTAAATTTACACCGAAAATTTTTGCAGTGTAGATGCTTATGCCATATGAAATACAATGTTTTCTGCAATGCTGTAAGACAGTTTTTAATGTGTTAGAAGTTATATGCACAAAAACTAATGTTAGGACTTCAATGATCAAGATTGTCAGTTTACAGCTTTCTGAGTCCAGTAATGTTGAAATAGTGCTTTTGTTCAAATGAAGTGAAATCAAGCCCAAATCTGCTCAAAAGCTTTTCTCTCTAATAGAGAATGCGGTTTCATTCAGTATTCAGTGCAAATCTTGCCAAACTGAAACAAGCTTATGTTTTATGAAATGAAATGTTTTTTGCAGTGCTGTAAGACAGTTTTTAATGTGTTAGAAGTTATATACACAAAAACTAATGTTAGGACTTCAATGATCAAGATTGTCAGTTTACAGCTTTCTGAGTCCAGTAATGCTGAAATAGTGTTTCTGTTGAAATGAAGTGAAATCAAGCCCAAATCTGCTCAAAAGCTTTTCTCTCTATTAGATAAAGCTGTTTCATTCAGTATTCAGTGCAAATCTTGCCAAACTGAAACAAGCTTATGTCTTATGAAATAAAATGTTTTCTGCAATGCTGTAAGACAGTTTTTAATGTGTTAGAAGTTATATACACAAAAACTAATGTTAGGACTGCAATGATCAAGATTGTCAGTTTACAGCTTTCTGAGTCCAGTAATGTTGAAATAGTGTTTCTGTTCAAATGAAGTGAAATCAAGCCCAAATCTGCTCAAAAGCTTTTCTCTCTATTAGAGAAAGCTGTTTCATTCAATATTCAGTGCAAATCTTGCCAAACTGAAACAAGCTTATGCCTTATGAAGTACAATGTTTTCTGCAATGCTGTAAGACAGTTTTTAATGTGTTAGAAGTTATATGCACAAAAACTAATGTTAGGACTGCAATGATCAAGATTGTCAGTTTACAGCTTTCTGAGTCCAGTAATGTTGAAATAGTGTTTCTGTTCAAATGAAGTGAAATCAAGCCCAAATCTGCTCAAAAGCTTTTCTCTCTATTAGAGAAAGCTGTTTCATTCAATATTCAGTGCAAATCTTGCCAAACTGAAACAAGCTTATGCCTTATGAAGTACAATGTTTTCTGCAATGCTGTAAGACAGTTTTTAATGTGTTAGAAGTTATATGCACAAAAACTTATGTTAGGACTTCAATGATCAAGATTGTCAGTTTACAGCTTTCTGAGTCCAGTAATGCTGAAATAGTGTTTCTGTTCAAATGAAGTGAAATCAAGCCCAAATCTGCTCAAAAGCTTTTCTCTCTATTAGAGAAAGCTGTTTCATTCAGTATTCAGTGCAAATCTTGCCAAACTGAAACATGCTTATGTCTTATGAAATAAAATGTTTTCTGCAATGCTGTAAGACAGTTTTTAATGTGTTAGAAGTTATATACACAAAAACTAATGTTAGGACTGCAATGATCAAGATTGTCAGTTTACAGCTTTCTGAGTCCAGTAATGTTGAAATAGTGTTTCTGTTCAAATGAAGTGAAATCAAGCCCAAATCTGCTCAAAAGCTTTTCTCTCTATTAGAGAAAGCTGTTTCATTCAATATTCAGTGCAAATCTTGCCAAACTGAAACAAGCTTATGCCTTATGAAGTACAATGTTTTCTGCAATGCTGTAAGACAGTTTTTAATGTGTTAGAAGTTATATGCACAAAAACTAATGTTAGGACTGCAATGATCAAGATTGTCAGTTTACAGCTTTCTGAGTCCAGTAATGCTGAAATAGTGTTTCTGTTGAAATGAAGTGAAATCAAGCCCAAATCTGCTCAAAAGCTTTTCTCTCTATTAGATAAAGCTGTTTCATTCAGTATTCAGTGCAAATCTTGCCAAACTGAAACAAGCTTATGTCTTATGAAGTACAATGTTTTCTGCAATGCTGTAAGACAGTTTTTAATGTGTTAGAAGTTATATGCACAAAAACTTATGTTAGGACTTCAATGATCAAGATTGTCAGTTTACAGCTTTCTGAGTCCAGTAATGCTGAAATAGTGTTTCTGTTCAAATGAAGTGAAATCAAGCCCAAATCTGCTCAAAAGCTTTTCTCTCTATTAGATAAAGCTGTTTCATTCAGTATTCAGTGCAAATCTTGCCAAACTGAAACAAGCTTATGTCTTATGAAGTACAATGTTTTCTGCAATGCTGTAAGACAGTTTTTAATGTGTTAGAAGTTATATGCACAAAAACTAATGTTAGGACTGCAATGATCAAGATTGTCAGTTTACAGCTTTCTGAGTCCAGTAATGTTGAAATAGTGTTTCTGTTCAAATGAAGTGAAATCAAGCCCAAATCTGCTCAAAAGCTTTTCTCTCTATTAGAGAAAGCTGTTTCATTCAGTATTCAGTGCAAATCTTGCCAAACTGAAACAAGCTTATGCCTTATGAAGTACAATGTTTTCTGCAATGCTGTAAGACAGTTTTTAATGTGTTAGAAGTTATATGCACAAAAACTTATGTTAGGACTTCAATGATCAAGATTGTCAGTTTACAGCTTTCTGAGTCCAGTAATGCTGAAATAGTGTTTCTGTTGAAATGAAGTGAAATCAAGCCCAAATCTGCTCAAAAGCTTTTCTCTCTATTAGATAAAGCTGTTTCATTCAGTATTCAGTGCAAATCTTGCCAAACTGAAACAAGCTTATGTCTTATGAAGTACAATGTTTTCTGCAATGCTGTAAGACAGTTTTTAATGTGTTAGAAGTTATATGCACAAAAACTTATGTTAGGACTTCAATGATCAAGATTGTCAGTTTACAGCTTTCTGAGTCCAGTAATGCTGAAATAGTGTTTCTGTTGAAATGAAGTGAAATCAAGCCCAAATCTGCTCAAAAGCTTTTCTCTCTATTAGATAAAGCTGTTTCATTCAGTATTCAGTGCAAATCTTGCCAAACTGAAACAAGCTTATGCCTTATGAAGTACAATGTTTTCTGCAATGCTGTAAGACAGTTTTTAATGTGTTAGAAGTTAT
Organism: Carassius auratus; assembly: GCF_003368295.1. Lineage (NCBI taxonomy): Eukaryota > Metazoa > Chordata > Actinopteri > Cypriniformes > Cyprinidae > Carassius > Carassius auratus. Next base: position 25,640 of record NW_020526816.1, read on the forward strand.
ATGCACAAAAACTTATGTTAGGACTTCAATGATCAAGATTGTCAGTTTACAGCTTTCTGAGTCCAGTAATGCTGAAATAGTGTTTCTGTTGAAATGAAGTGAAATCAAGCCCAAATCTGCTCAAAAGCTTTTCTCTCTATTAGATAAAGCTGTTTCATTCAGTATTCAGTGCAAATCTTGCCAAACTGAAACAAGCTTATGCCTTATGAAGTACAATGTTTTCTGCAATGCTGTAAGACAGTTTTTAATGTGTTAGAAGTTATATGCACAAAAACTTATGTTAGGACTTCAATGATCAAGATTGTCAGTTTACAGCTTTCTGAGTCCAGTAATGCTGAAATAGTGTTTCTGTTCAAATGAAGTGAAATCAAGCCCAAATCTGCTCAAAAGCTTTTCTCTCTATTAGAGAAAGCTGTTTCATTCAGTATTCAGTGCAAATCTTGCCAAACTGAAACAAGCTTATGTCTTATGAAGTACAATGTTTTCTGCAATGCTGTAAGACAGTTTTTAATGTGTTAGAAGTTATATGCACAAAAACTTATGTTAGGACTTCAATGATCAAGATTGTCAGTTTACAGCTTTCTGAGTCCAGTAATGCTGAAATAGTGTTTCTGTTGAAATGAAGTGAAATCAAGCCCAAATCTGCTCAAAAGCTTTTCTCTCTATTAGATAAAGCTGTTTCATTCAGTATTCAGTGCAAATCTTGCCAAACTGAAACAAGCTTATGTCTTATGAAGTACAATGTTTTCTGCAATGCTGTAAGACAGTTTTTAATGTGTTAGAAGTTATATGCACAAAAACTTATGTTAGGACTTCAATGATCAAGATTGTCAGTTTACAGCTTTCTGAGTCCAGTAATGCTGAAATAGTGTTTCTGTTCAAATGAAGTGAAATCAAGCCCAAATCTGCTCAAAAGCTTTTCTCTCTATTAGATAAAGCTGTTTCATTCAGTATTCAGTGCAAATCTTGCCAAACTGAAACAAGCTTATGTCTTATGAAGTACAATGTTTTCTGCAATGCTGTAAGACAGTTTTTAATGTGTTAGAAGTTATATGCACAAAAACTTATGTTAGGACTTCAATGATCAAGATTGTCAGTTTACAGCTTTCTGAGTCCAGTAATGCTGAAATAGTGTTTCTGTTGAAATGAAGTGAAATCAAGCCCAAATCTGCTCAAAAGCTTTTCTCTCTATTAGATAAAGCTGTTTCATTCAGTATTCAGTGCAAATCTTGCCAAACTGAAACAAGCTTATGCCTTATGAAGTACAATGTTTTCTGCAATGCTGTAAGACAGTTTTTAATGTGTTAGAAGTTATATGCACAAAAACTTATGTTAGGACTTCAATGATCAAGATTGTCAGTTTACAGCTTTCTGAGTCCAGTAATGCTGAAATAGTGTTTCTGTTCAAATGAAGTGAAATCAAGCCCAAATCTGCTCAAAAGCTTTTCTCTCTATTAGAGAAAGCTGTTTCATTCAGTATTCAGTGCAAATCTTGCCAAACTGAAACAAGCTTATGTCTTATGAAGTACAATGTTTTCTGCAATGCTGTAAGACAGTTTTTAATGTGTTAGAAGTTATATGCACAAAAACTAATGTTAGGACTTCAATGATCAAGATTGTCAGTTTACAGCTTTCTGAGTCCAGTAATGTTGAAATAGTGTTTCTGTTCAAATGAAGTGAAATCAAGCCCAAATCTGCTCAAAAGCTTTTCTCTCTATTAGAGAAAGCTGTTTCATTCAGTATTCAGTGCAAATCTTGCCAAACTGAAACAAGCTTATGTCTTATGAAATACAATGTTTTCTGCAATGCTGTAAGACAGTTTTTAATGTGTTAGAAGTTATATGCACAAAAACTAATGTTAGGACTTCAATGATCAAGATTGTCAGTTTACAGCTTTCTGAGTCCAGTAATGCTGAAATAGTGTTTCTGTTCAAATGAAGTGAAATCAAGCCCAAATCTGCTCAAAAGCTTTTCTCTCTATTAGAGAAAGCTGTTTCATTCAGTATTCAGTGCAAATCTTGCCAAACTGAAACAAGCTTATGTCTTATGAAGTACAATGTTTTCTGCAATGCTGTAAGACAGTTTTTAATGTGTTAGAAGTTATATGCACAAAAACTAATGTTAGGACTTCAATGATCAAGATTGTCAGTTTACAGCTTTCTGAGTCCAGTAATGCTGAAATAGTGTTTCTGTTCAAATGAAGTGAAATCAAGCCCAAATCTGCTCAAAAGCTTTTCTCTCTATTAGAGAAAGCTGTTTCATTCAGTATTCAGTGCAAATCTTGCCAAACTGAAACAAGCTTATGTCTTATGAAGTACAATGTTTTCTGCAATGCTGTAAGACAGTTTTTAATGTGTTAGAAGTTATATGCACAAAAACTAATGTTAGGACTGCAATGATCAAGATTGTCAGTTTACAGCTTTCTGAGTCCAGTAATGCTGAAATAGTGTTTCTGTTCAAATGAAGTGAAATCAAGCCCAAATCTGCTCAAAAGCTTTTCTCTCTATTAGATAAAGCTGTTTCATTCAGTATTCAGTGCAAATCTTGCCAAACTGAAACAAGCTTATGTCTTATGAAGTACAATGTTTTCTGCAATGCTGTAAGACAGTTTTTAATGTGTTAGAAGTTATATGCACAAAAACTTATGTTAGGACTTCAATGATCAAGATTGTCAGTTTACAGCTTTCTGAGTCCAGTAATGCTGAAATAGTGTTTCTGTTCAAATGAAGTGAAATCAAGCCCAAATCTGCTCAAAAGCTTTTCTCTCTATTAGATAAAGCTGTTTCATTCAGTATTCAGTGCAAATCTTGCCAAACTGAAACAAGCTTATGTCTTATGAAGTACAATGTTTTCTGCAATGCTGTAAGACAGTTTTTAATGTGTTAGAAGTTATATGCACAAAAACTAATGTTAGGACTTCAATGATCAAGATTGTCAGTTTACAGCTTTCTGAGTCCAGTAATGCTGAAATAGTGTTTCTGTTCAAATGAAGTGAAATCAAGCCCAAATCTGCTCAAAAGCTTTTCTCTCTATTAGATAAAGCTGTTTCATTCAGTATTCAGTGCAAATCTTGCCAAACTGAAACAAGCTTATGTCTTATGAAGTACAATGTTTTCTGCAATGCTGTAAGACAGTTTTTAATGTGTTAGAAGTTATATGCACAAAAACTTATGTTAGGACTTCAATGATCAAGATTGTCAGTTTACAGCTTTCTGAGTCCAGTAATGCTGAAATAGTGTTTCTGTTCAAATGAAGTGAAATCAAGCCCAAATCTGCTCAAAAGCTTTTCTCTCTATTAGAGAAAGCTGTTTCATTCAGTATTCAGTGCAAATCTTGCCAAACTGAAACAAGCTTATGTCTTATGAAGTACAATGTTTTCTGCAATGCTGTAAGACAGTTTTTAATGTGTTAGAAGTTATATGCACAAAAACTAATGTTAGGACTTCAATGATCAAGATTGTCAGTTTACAGCTTTCTGAGTCCAGTAATGCTGAAATAGTGTTTCTGTTCAAATGAAGTGAAATCAAGCCCAAATCTGCTCAAAAGCTTTTCTCTCTATTAGAGAAAGCTGTTTCATTCAGTATTCAGTGCAAATCTTGCCAAACTGAAACAAGCTTATGTCTTATGAAGTACAATGTTTTCTGCAATGCTGTAAGACAGTTTTTAATGTGTTAGAAGTTATATGCACAAAAACTTATGTTAGGACTTCAATGATCAAGATTGTCAGTTTACAGCTTTCTGAGTCCAGTAATGCTGAAATAGTGTTTCTGTTCAAATGAAGTGAAATCAAGCCCAAATCTGCTCAAAAGCTTTTCTCTCTATTAGAGAAAGCTGTTTCATTCAGTATTCAGTGCAAATCTTGCCAAACTGAAACAAGCTTATGTCTTATGAAAGTACAATGTTTTCTGCAATA
>NW_020526818.1:0-53678 GCF_003368295.1 Carassius auratus
CTTTGTAAATTGTTAGTCTGACATTTTGTGTGTTTTGTAAGAAAAGGACATTTTTGTGAAGGAACTAAACATTATTAAGTTGAAAACTGCAGTTCGCATTGGCCATTTGGTGAAGCAAGTGTTGCAGAAATGTACCTTTTAAATATTTTACATGGAAAAAGGCCAAGACTTATCCAAAATGTTTTTCATGTTTTTCTCAGTTATGCATGATTTCCTGGCAAGAATTGAAATAATTAAATATTTTAAGAACTACTTAAAATACTTAGTTTTAGTTTGTTTTTTTAAGACAATCCTGACAGTCGGAAAATATAGGAAAATATTTTATTCATTTACTTATTTATCTTTAATTGCTATTCAAAATTAGATCCTGCACACCACAGTTCAAAAGTTTGAGGTCAGTAAGGATCATGTTAAACTGAAGAATATTGAAGCGTAATGATGCTGAAAATTCAGCTTTGCATCACAGCAATAAATTGCATTTTAAAATACATTCAAATGGAAAACTGTTATTTTCTTGTATTTTAAATTTGTATTGTTTTTACTATATACCATATATTGTTTGTACATATACCAAATATGATTTGATCAAATAAATGCAGCCTTGGTGAGCAGAAGAGGCCCTTTTAAAAAACTTTAAAACAAGTGGATTTGAGGTCCCTTCAGTGAGATATCACATAACGTGTGTGTTTTTCCAGAGCTGCAGGCCGCTATGGACAGTAAGCAGCGTGCGGAGCGGATGGTGGAGCTGCAGGAGCGCCGGAGGAGTCTGCAGTCGCTGCTCAACACTCGAATAGCAGAACTCAAACGCGTGTGTCTGCAGGAGGCGGTCAGTGTCGAAAAAGAAATTAAGTAGTTTCTCAGAACTTGCTATTATTATAAAGAACAAGAACAAGAAACTTGACATGATACACTTTGTATTTCTCTATGGTGTCACTGGCGAACCACACATCGGTGAGCTGCCAGGTCATGTGATGCCGCCACATGCCCAGCTAATCTTTGCTCATACTTCTGTTTCAACAAGCTTGGCTTTTCAAATGCTGGTTTAACACAGCATGTGTTTTTTTATTTTAATATCATTATTAAAATGATCTTTTATAATAATAATTATTATTATAATGTACATGTGACACAGTCACAACTCCCTCTCAAGACCATTTATGAATATTAAGCTGAAGAACAGCTGCTAACAGCATTACAATAACGTATGCACAACAGTTTGTGCACTATTATGTTTAGTATTCAGCAACTTACAAGAAATCATAATTCGTTTCATATGGAAAAATGTTAGCCAATCATAACAGAGCTTGTTCATACGATATAGCAGCAATTCATTCTAAGGGAGAAAAATTCTAAGCATGAAAATTTAATTATTGACATTTTTTGGTTTGAAAACTTGACTGATTATTATAATATTCTACAAAAGTGGATATGTCTGCTTTTAAATATTATAAATAAAAATGAAATAGTTTTAATGAAAAAATAACTTCTACTAACTTGTTCATGTTTGTTTTTCATTTCTTTTGTCAGGAGTTGACAGGTGAAGCTCCTCATGAATATGCTCTGGAAACCGGAGAGAAGCTCCCTCATGTGCGGCGCAGGGCTGGTCTGTCCCGCAGCGGGTCCAAACACAACACCAAAAATGAGGTGTGTGCATTTGAGATGATACGGGTGGCCACTTATTTGATATCAGATACGTGATAGATAAATATCACAAGTTGCTCAATGTTTGTGCTGGCTCAGGAAGAGGACGTCTCTCAGCGCAAGACAAAGAAAACTCTGTTCAGCGGCGCCCTCCGCAGGCACGTCGATTCAGAGCCGCATCCTCCTCACAGCAAACGCACGGTTCATAGAGGATGCCACACAGGTGCGTTTCAAGATTATACAGATGAGCTGAACACCATTTCATGGCAAAAATGTACTTTTTGGATTATTTTATTTATGTATATATTTACACTTCCGTTCAAAGGCTTTTGAAAGAAGGCTGCATGTATTTATAAAATAAATACAGTAAAAACAGTGATATTATGAAATAATATTAGAATATAAAATAAGTATTTTGATTTTATTATATTGTAGAATGTAAATTATTTCTGTGATGCAAAGCGGAATTTTCAGCATCATTACTCTAGTCTATATTATTCTATTATAAATCTTTTGTAACATAATAAATGTCTTTACTGTCACTTTGCTCAATTTAATGCCTCCTTGCTAAATAAAAGTTTTAATTCCTTTAAAAAAAAAATAGATCCCAGCTTTGTGGCAGTGATATTTTGAGTTGACAGTATAATAATACTACAAAAAAAAAGTTTAAAGCTTATTGTGGATTGTTTTTTTGGTCATTAAACTTGTTAAACACTTTTAAATGTTTCATTCAACTAGCTGCTCAATTATTTGACAAATCAATGTTTGGTCTCAGCCCAAAAGTAGTGTTTAGTCCATGGACAAACTGAGCAAACCCAGCTGTAAAAAGGTTAAGATAAACTGACATCATACTGTGATACTGAAGCGTCTACAGATCAAGATCAGATTAAAGAGAACATTATTAAAGCTCACAAATATTCTTTATATTCTAAACTCATGTGATTAGACTTTGGGAATATAGTGGTTTACGTGGATCAGGGCAATTTAGTGTCAAGCTGGTGGTCTGGCTCTGGACTGGGGGAACACTTTAATGTGTTTTGCATAGTTGGTTATAAATTTAGAAGAGCGTTTTTCTCATGTGTGCCAAACTGTTAAACAGTCAACCTTTAAATGAGACACGAGAGATGTGTTGGTTGTGGTAAGAGGAAGTGTTGAGGAACCAGCCTGTTTTCCGGCCATTATTACAATAATTATGATGCAGGTTCAGTGAAAAATAAAACACAAAAAGTTTTATGTAGCTGTCTGGATAAGAATAAGACAGATTTTACTAGGGATGCTAGGGACATGTCCTACCAATATCCAGCTACTAAATTGTCCCAAGTAAACCCTTGATTAAAACAATGAAATATATGTGAATGTAACCATTGTTGTAATTTTTGGACACATCTTTAATAGGTTCATATCATTGACATTTACCTTAGGAGTTAAAGAAATACGCTAGAAAAACTGCACACTTTCAAGGATGCACATTTAATACATGGGCCGAAGTGGTTAAAATAACTGCACAGTTCAGTTTACCTCTAAACTCTGTTATTATGCTGTTTTTGTTTTCTTCTGCTTTCCCCATTTGCTCTTTTTACATTGACTATCACTTAATTTTCCATTCATTTAAGTTCATTGATTTTTGAATTGCAACATGCTTGTAATTAAAAAAAAAAAACGAACAAGTATAGTCAGTCATAAGCAAAACGGAGCTTTTGAAACACTGAATCAATTAAACTATAGCTTTAACAAAAGTTTCAGATCGGGACTTCAAAGTTTGTTTCACAAATCATTTGATTTGGATCAAAGCTCTGGAGCGGATTTGCAAATCATACATTAAATTATTCGCGATTGTGGTTTGCGAATCATTATTAAGATCTTGGACTACGAAGCATGGATCACTAATCATTTGTTTTAGAATGGAACTTTGGAGCAGGTTCACAAATCTTTTGATTCATAACGGAATTTTTTGAGTCCGGAGCGCGAATAACTTAATTTAGAATGAAAAAAACTGCAGAGCGGGTTTGTGAATCTTTTGATTCAGATTGCAACTTCGGAGCAAAATACCATGGTATATTGTTGTAAAATCATGGTTAATTTGTGGTTACCATGGTTTAACTATAGTTACCATGTTTTTTTCACCTTAAGAGGACACAAAAAACCTCTTATGTGAAATAAAATAAACTTTAACTGAAGTAAAATACAACACAAAAATCTTAAACTGATTTTAGCTTGTTGTCAAGGCAGGATTTCTTGATGGACTAAAATATGTAAAACTAAATTAAAATAATTAATTGATTAAAAACTATATAGACAATTAAACTATATAGATTTATTTAAACAAAAAAACTATAGAAATGACAAACACACACAACAAAATTACTAAAACAGAAATATAAAAATAAAAGCAATTTCAAATATTAATAATAAATATAAACAAAATAACATTAGACAAACTGTAGACTTTAATAACTACTAACTGTAACCGCAAAAAAAGGCTAAGTAAGTGTTTCCACAATTGTATATAGAAATTGTTTATAAGTAAATCATGAATGAAATGAAATGCATAAATATTTCCACAGTTTTAGAAATATAAATATGATTATAGAAATTATTTACAAAAACATTGCTTTTAGATTTGAGGTAAACCTAAAACATATAGTGACATAAAACAATGTTACAATATAACAACAATATAACCTCCTCCATTCTCAGCAGCATTGGAGCCAACACAGTGTGTTTATGTATCCACATGTAATGTGTGTATCAGTTGAGTTACACAGTGTGTAAATGTTTGTGTCCTCAGATAACACGGTGAAGTCCGAGAGCAGCTCCACGTCTGATTCCACCAATCAGGACACTGGTGAGTTATGGACGGATCAGCGTGTTACATTAGCAGGATAATGAATTCGAGAGACTGAGATAGAAGCACTATTACAATAGCAGGATGAGTTGAGTGGACGGAGAGACCCGCGGGGGTCATTAGAGTCTTCACATCAATGAGTCAAAAGCCTGTTATTAACACTCACTGAACTAATCCGCTCCCTATGGCATTTCTGATTCTCAAACATTCTCTCGCGCTCTCGCTCTCTCTTTCTCTCTCAGTTTTTGATCAAGAAGTGTTGTGTTTTATTGCATCACTACAAATAACAACAAAATAGGGGTAAAACACAGTAATATTGTGAAATTTTATTATAATAAAAAACGGATTTATTTTTAATATATTTTAAATTGTCATTAATGATGCAAAGATTATTTCTTTGATGTATAGAGAAAGTTTAAAAACAACATCACTACAAATAACAAAGAAATAGGGTAAAATACAGTAATATTGTGAAATATTATTATAATAAAAAATCATATATATATAAAAATATAAATATATTTTAAATTGTCATTAATGATGCAAAGATAATTTCTTTGATGTATAGAAAGTTCAAAAGATCAGCACTTATTTGAAATATAAACCTGTAATAGAGAGAAAACAAAATTGTTAATATAGTGATCAAGTCACTCTTTGTCCTTGTTGTAGCATTATAACTATGAATTTAGGCTGTAATTGATACATAAGCACTCTCTTTTAAAAGCACTTGTGTATTTTCAGTGGCCCCAAAATATATTTACTTAGACACATGAAAAATATCAAACAAAGTTTCTTTTATTCATAAAGAAATATAGCACAAATATGGTTTGTGCAGCGTTTGAGCACAGATCACACTGGGTTTGTTCTGTTATTTTAATGCAATGAAATGACAACATCTTCTTTATTATATACTGTTCGAAATGTAATAATTTTATTCAGAAAGGACACTAAATTGATCAGTAAGGATTTCTATTTCAAGTAACTGCTGCTCCTTTGAACTTTCAGATTTCTAATATATATATATATATATATATATATATATATATATATATATATAATACACACACAGTGTTTCAACCATTTTCAGTATTGATAATAATAATAATAAATGTTTCTTGAGCAAAAACTCAGCATATGAGAATGATATCTGACACTGAAGAAAATGTATCTTTGCATCACAGAAATAAATTACATTTTGTAATATATTCAAATAGAAAACCTAAATCTTTTAAATTGTAAGAATACTTGACAATATTCTGTATTTTTGATCAAACAAATGCAGGCATAAAAACTGCTTTCAAAAATCTTACTGACCCACAACTTTGAAGTCTGAAGTGTATTTTTTTCTGTGAAGTAGAAAGCATGCTTCTCTCTAAACCTCAGTCTCAAAAGTCTCTTTCTCTCTCCATCAGAAGACGCCTCTGACGGCCTGTCGCCCGCACAGCCCCGGCTGGTCTCGGGGAGCCCAGACAACAGGATTTCTCGAAAACTCTCCCCTGTGGATATCTATTACGAGATGAAAACACGCCGTAACTCTGTGGCCAGCTCCGCCAGGTACACACTCAGCACAATTTGCTTTCAAGCTCAGCTTGAGAAAGTAGAAACAGCTGTTTTTCCACTTGATGGTGAATCAGCATTGATTAGCTGGCCTGAAATCACCTCATTTAGATGAAAAACCTTTTAAGTAGCGTGTAATTAAAACCTGATTCTAGAATAAAGGCAATATACCACTCAATGACATTTAAGTAGTAAAGGAGTAATTCACCCAAAAAAGAAAATTTGCTGAACATGTACTCACCCTCAGGCCATCCAAGATTTGGAGAAATGTAGCATTCCATCACTTGCTCACCAATGAATGCTCTGCAGTGAATGGGTGCCGTCAAAACGAGAGTCCAAAGAGCTGATAAAAACATCACAATAATCCACATGACAAACATTTCACTTCATAAGCCGATATTTGATGGACTGGAGTTGTGTGGATTATTGTGATGTTTTTAATCCTCTGTTTGGACTCTCATTCTGACGGCACCTATTGGGTCATTGTATCATTTGGTGGACCAGCAAACAAGTGATGTAATGCTACATTGTAACGCTTAATGATAAATAATGAGAAAAAAAAACACTGTCTGGCCATCTGAGATGGCGATGATTTTGAGCAAATTTTCTGCAGATTTTAAGTTTTGATTTGTACGTTTTTCGAATTTGTTGTTTTAAGCTAAAAGACTTTATTAGAAACTGTAACCACTTCAGTTGTGACTACTGTGATCATAATATAATGTGATTTTTATTTTTAAATAATAAGACTACAACATTATTTCATCATCAGTTTTATAAAATGGTCTTCATCACCATATAACAACACTCCAGGTTTGTTAATGGTGTGCTAGATTCATAACAAGAAAACTTTACTTGTATTTTTCCCCCAGCCCGAGTCACTCTCTTCCAAGAAGTGTGTCAAATCTGGAAGGTAGAAGTGTCCCAGCAACTCCGCTCCTGTCCCGCAATGGAATAACAGGAGTGCACATCAGGTTACAAATGCGCAAAACACACATACACAAACATATGTTACACCACTGATCTGAGTCAGCGTTCAAGCTGATGTGTGCAATGCCGAGTAGACTCTTGGCTAATGGTTTATAGTGTAGTTAAAAGCACTGAATTGATAATGGCACAAACATTTTGATTAAATTACTTATTTGCAATAATGTGTAATGAAATAATGGATGTCTAAGGAGGTTAAGTGTAAAGCCCCATTATTTCCTACTCAATTTAATTACACGTACAGAGAGTGCTGGGAGACACTGCTATCAGCATATACACTGATGCATTGTGTGGCTGGCACTTGATCAGTGCGTCACATAGTCCATCGAAAAAAGAAAAGTCAGTCATTATTTGCTCACCCTCATGTCGTATTCATTTCTTTGTTCTGTAGAACACAAAAGAAGGTACAGTATTTGGAAGAATGTTGGTTCCCATTGACTTCCATTGTATTTTTAGTCCAGTGGAAGTCATTCAGAACTGAAATTGTTTGGTAACCAGCATTCTTTCAGATATTTTCTTTTATGTTCCACAGAACAAAGAAATTCCTACAGGTTTGGAGCAACATGAGGGTGAGTGTGAGTGATTGTTTTGCTGCTTCATTTACTACTGATTTTACCAACCCCCTAACTCAAAATATTAAACTCTAGCAGCATGTAAGAATGAGTTTTGTTTTTGCTGTTCTGTTGCTTTATAAATGTGCACTACCATTCATATTGTTTTTCGAAAGTTTCGAAAGTCTCTTAATACAATAAAAACAGTAATATTGTGAAATTTAAAAGAATCCTTTTCTATTTCCAATATATTTTAAAATGTCATTTATTCTGTGATGGCAAAGCTGAATTATTTGATAAATAGAAAATCGAAAAGAACAGCATTTATTTGAAATATAAATCTTTTTCAAACATTATAAAAATTAACATTATATTATAATTTATTACTGACATTATAAATGAAAACCGGTAACGTTATGTCTTTACTAACATGTCTTTACTGTCACTTTTGATCAATTTAAATAAATACAGTTTGATACAACAGAAGTGCTCTACAAAAACCCAGTAAGCAAGGACAACATTACAGTTAGAAATACATACAATTAATAACGGTGTTTCTTGTCAATTCTGATTCATTTAATGCATAAATAAATGTGTTACATTTTGAAGTGTGATAAATTGTATTAATTTAAATTTCTTAGGTCAGAATCATCTAGCGGCACTGCTGCTGTGAAGCAGTGGTCAGACAATCCCGAGGCGTCCCATCAGGTGCCTCTGCAGTCTCAGGAGGGGTCGTCCTCAGGGTCCTACGAGCAAGGGCACAGACGTAGCAATAGCTCCGAGACATTACTCGACCGGCACGGCACCGCAGCGGAGGACGGAGGTCGAAGGTCAGGCATGCCAGTACGGAACGGCCCGTACAAGAGCTCGGAAGCCATCATGGACACAACTTTAAAACAGGCGCAGCGGAGCAGCCCCGAGCGGCAGGTAAACGGGCACGCCGAGCTAGCCCGCGTTCGCTCGGCCGCAGGAGGTCGAGGAACGAGCGGAGGTGTCGGTTACAGTGAGATCCTCATGGATTATGTTTTGGGAAAGCAGCAGAAGATGCAAGCTCAGCAACAACAAAGACTGCAGGTGCAAAGTAATGCAAAATCCCGGCCGTGGCCCGACGGTCCCAATGCTGCTCCGCCTCCCTACAGGAATGGTATTCCCCAATCACAGCAGCTTATCCTGGGCAACGGCCCTCCGGCCTACAGCCCTCTGATGCTGAGAGGGAAACCTGGCGAACCACGGAGGGTCAAAGTGTCACGCACCAAATCCTGCGGCCCATTCGTTCCCTTACAGCAGCACCAGCAAGAGTCCATCCTGCTCTCTGCCTACAACGAAACCTCCACCTCCAACGGTACTGCCATTAATGCAACGCATAACCAGCAGATGGACCACCTCCACAGACTGCCCCATTACCCTCTCGACTCCTCCGCACCCACGACCCCCGACGACCCCACGCGCAGCCTGCACAAGGCTCTGGCTCTGGAGGGTTTGAGAGACTGGTATCTGAGGAATGCGCTGGGACAGACGGCCAATGGAGGAAAGGGAAAAGAGGGGAATCAGACTCAGCGCAGGCGTACCACATCCTCTCTGCACAATTCACAGCATCATCCGCCGCTCAAACACCAGCCACAGTCCTTCCAAACAGACACGTCCTATCCACAGATCCCCCAGTCGGCCACGTTTCATGGACACCCTCTACATGGCAGGTAATTGCTGACTGTTTTAAAATCCACATGCATAAAGTAAAAAAAGTCATATAAATTTTAAAATGTGTGTGTGTGTGTGTGTCAAATGTTTTTCTAAAGACATCTCTTCTACTCACCAAGCCTGCATTTATTTGATGCAAAGTAAAGCAAAAGCTGTAATATTGTGAAATATTTTTACTATTTAAATGTTTTATTTTAATGAATTTTAAAATATAATATATTCCTGTGAACAAAGCTGAATTTTAATTATCATTCCTCCAGTCTTCAGTGTCACATGATCCTTTAGAAAACATTCTAATATGCTGATTTCCACAATGCTAAACATGGCTCAATAATTTTGTATTATTATTATCAATTATCAGGATTCTTTGATGAATAGAAAGATCCAAAGATCAGTATTTATCTGAAATAAAAAGTTTGGAGTCAGTATAATTTTTTATTTTTTTTTGGGAGGGGGGGCGTTATATACAAGTTAATACTTTTATTTACCAAGCATGCTTTAAATTGATCAAAAGTGATGATAAAGACATTTATAATGTGACAAAAGATTTCCGTTTCAGATAAATGCTGCTCTTCTAAACATTCTATTCATCAAAGAAACCTGAAAAAATGATACTCCTTTCAACATAATAAGAATAATAATTTTTTTTTTTGCTGTAAATTCAGCTTTGAAATCACAGGAATCCATTACAAATAATAAATAAATAAATTACAAATTAGAAAACAGTTATTTTAAATAGTAAAAATATTTCAGAATATTACTCCTTTTCTTTACTTTGGATCAAATAAATGCAGGCTTGGTGAGTAGAAGAGACATCTTTAAAAGAAACATGAATAATGTTCAAAAACTTTTGACTGGTAGTGTACATTAATACATTTGTATTAATTAATTAGTACATTAGATATTATGTTATTATATATTTCTTTTCTGCATATACTAATACATTTTGTAATGCAATTTTCATCACAATACTTTGAATGAACAGTAATTAATAATAATATACTTTGAATAAACAATAGTATGTTATTAAATTAACCTTTTGATTATTTTATATTTAAATATTTGAAATATTATTGTGAAATATTATTGACATTTAACATAACCTGTTTTCTATTTTAATAAACTAATAAAAAAAAAAATAACAGTTTTTTTTTTTTAATACACTGGAGTTGTCACAGGAAAAATAAAATAAAATAAATATAAGTATTCCCATGATGGCTTCAGTCCTCAGTGTCATGTGATCCTTGAACAAGAATTACCAATAAACAACAGTATATATTTAAAGTAACATTAAATTAACATTTTAAATATTTTATATTTATTATATACATTACTATTCAAATGTTTGGCGTTGGTAAGGTTTTTAAAGGCTTTTTAAGATTTTATGCTCAATAAGCCCACATTAAATGTACAATATTGAAAATATTGTGAAATATTATTGCAATTTACAAGAACTGTTTTACATCATTACTCCAGTCTTTAGTGTCACATGACCCTTCAGAAATCAATCTATTATGCAGATTTTGTACGGTTTAAAAAACATTTCCTATTATTTTCAGTGTTAACTATACAGTAGCTGAGCTGCTTATGTTTGTGGATACTCTAATTCATTGTTCTATATAAATATATTTGCTTTTCTTCAATGTTATCTGATTTTGTGGCCTCTTCTTTCTCATCACTTACAGGTCGATGGAGCTTTCTCTGTACCAAGAGACCTTTTCATCTAAGATGCAGGACATGACACTTAAAGACAGCAGTACTGACAGACCCACACCAGGCACACTGGTCTGATCTCACACTCATGCAAACACAAAGAGACTACAGCAAACACCAGCTTACATGTGTAAAGAATCACAGACTCAGAAAATGCCAAAATGGACTATTAAAAATAAAAAAAACTTTTTGGTTCCTTTCAGCAGCTGACAGAAATCAGTCTAGCATCCTTGATATACTAACGTATGCTAAGTATACTTGTACTCAAGACCCTTTTCAGCATGAGATCAAGCTGTCTTCGACTTTCACATCATCTCTGGGTTCCTGAAGCTTTTTTATGATAGTTTCCCTTTTAATTAGCAAAAGAAGTAGCAATCTCTGGCAAAAGAGACAATATGTCAGCACATTCCTATGAATTCATTTCTATCAAACTATTTCCAGCCTTGATATGGATTTGTCACAAAATATATAAAAAGAGCTCTTGCTGTTCATGAGAATCCAGTATTGGTCGCTGGTGAGACCTTCCACAAGTACTACTGGACATGTAAGGCCCTTTGAAAAACAATCGGGATGATCTCAGTGTTTTTATGGAAATATTTCTATGCAAATTACAATCAACTGTGTTTAGACAAAATTAATAATTAGAGTTTTGCTTTTGTCATTCCGAGTAGCGGTTTTGAAATATTTAGGAGAAAAGAACCAAGCTTAATCTTATTCTTCGATGGACTGTTATCGAGTCAGGGACTCAAGAAATGTAGAATTCCATTAGTATCTTTATTACTTAATCACAATGTGGAGGAGTATAAATGAGCTCATTCAGGAGGATGAGATAAGAATGGCACAAAGGTCACATCTTTATCTGTATCACTCGTATTTATCGTGCTTTCTTCCTCAGGCTGTAATTATATACCCATATTAATATACACAGTCACAAAATAAACAGAGAAACGTACAGGTAGAATAAAGAATAAATTACATTTTATATATTATAAGAAAATGAAACCAGAATGAAAGGTTGAATCTCACAAAACCTGTCAAAAACATATTTCACTCCAGAATGTTTTAAAGTGATTATTTTGGTCTACATTAAGAATTGTATTATTTTAAAATAGGAAATCATAACCTGAAAAAATACATGCAATACTGTTTTATTTAGGGATTTTAAAAAAACATACTATAAAAATATAAAAGTATTTTTTGTTCGATTTTTGGGGTGAGATGTGACTCATGTTACATGGTTTGCTGAGACTCCTATCAGGAAGTGAAATCCTTGACCACTAGGAGGAGCCCCATGGTGTGTTTTGAGGGGGTTCTGGATCTATTCAAATCTGCAGCATCCACTACAGATGCATGCAAAGCGTCCTGCCAGGTGCAGTGCTTGTCGCAAGACTCACCAGCTTCTTGTGTATGCCTTAATTGCAATTGTTCATTGTTTTTCCTATCGGATTGACTGCAGATGTCAATATTTACTGTATGTTTCAGAAATTAGATTGCATGAAATGAAAAGGATTAATTAACCAAATCAGGACTTTGCCAAGACTAGTAATTTTCCCGCACCCTCTTCTAGAATTTATTCAAATTGTGATGCTCAGAATGTGGCGTTGCCTACTAATGCCAGAATGCGAATCTTTGACCATTGTGCCTAGCCAATGTGGTGGGGAAGACTTGTAGAAACAATGACTTATCACTATGTGTATTTCTCACAGCCAGATTAAATAAAGAATTAAATAATTTCCCTATAATACTTTTCCCTTCAGAAACAAACCTTGATGTACCAGTGCATGCGGGTATCTGTTCTTCTTTACTCTATTGTTCCCTGATTTTTTTTATTTGGTTCACAGTGTTATCATTATGTAGGCAACTTGATGTCGGTCTTGAAAAGCTTCTTCATGTCAGATGCCTTCTCTATGAATATATCTGTAGAATATAACACTGAGAGTTGAATTTACTGAAGCAATCCGAACTTTCTCAGATACTTTGTCACCAAATGCTGCCGTGCTTGTCTCAGGACTACACTGAAAGCTGCTTTGATTGTGGTCTGTCCGTTTGAATCCACACCACTAATGCATGGAAGTGTCTCTCATAGAAATAACTTTTCTTTTGATAAAATCTAAGTTAAAATCAGAGTTTAACATGTGTGTGACGGTTGAGAAGGTTGTAAAATGTGTATGATGCTTTAAAACCCTGCTGAGGACATCTAAGATTATATTTCAAATATTTGGAAAGATCTTGTTGCACTCACGTGAAACATAATCATTTCTGTTGATAAAGAAAACTATCGGATTATGATCTAAAGGACGATGAATATGAAGGATAACAGCCTTTTATTTTTGATTAAAGACTTAATAGATGTTGATTTCGAACTGAAAGCAAATAAAACCAATAAAGTTTGTCATATCATGGTACCAAATGTTAAAACTTTTTGAAGGTGTTCCCTACATGTTTTGGACACTATTGAGGATTTTATTTCAATTTTAAAATTCCTTATCTGAAACCTGTTTATTTGCGATTTCCCTGTTTTATCACTTTTGAAAGAAACCCATCCAACTGTAAAGGCTAATTTGCTGTTTTCTCTTTAGTTTTCAACATTTTATATCTCTATTGGAAAAAACTAACTGTACAACTAACTGTACAAAGTTTGTTTTTAATAAAGTGTTTTTGGTCATATGTAGTGGTCTGTGTTATTTAACATTGCCTACATGTACTGACTGGATGACTGAAATGTCTAGTTTCAAGGACGTAGGTTTGATGTTGGCTTTGGTGGGGACATAATGGCAGACAACAGACATTTCATTGTTTGAATTTAATAGTCGCTGGATATTGGTAGTGACGTGTTATAGCATCATTTGAAATCATAACAAGTCATGTCAGACTTTGGAAACCACTGATCATTTTTTCTTAAAGGATTTGTATTTGTATTGTAGCCTATTTGTGTCTTTCTCTATGTTTTGTATTTATAATTGTACTGCCTTATTGGATTGATGTTTTTGACTGTTTAATTTAAAAAAGCGATTCACTCTGCTCTGAAGTCAAGCCACTTAAGTTTATATGTATCAGTAGGCTGTATATTGTGAAATATATTTGAGAAATTGTTGTTGTATCTGATTTTACTCAATATAAAGTGATAGTCAATGTAAAAAGAGAAAAATAGGATGTGTTTTACACACTTCGGCTACCTTATGTTCTCCGCCTTTGTATTAGGCCTAATGTAGCTTACCTCCTTGAAAGTGAAATTCATTAACTCTTCAGGTGTCATATCTTGCTGAAATTGCAACATTAATGATACATACACATATAAATTAAAATTAAATTTATGCATTTAGCAGATGCTTTTATCCAAAGCGACTTACAGTGCATTCAGGCTATCAATTTTTACCTATCATGTGTTCCCGGGGAATCGAACCCACAACCTTGTACTTGATAGCGCAGTGCTCTACCAATTGAGCTACAGGAACACTATATTCAATTTTTTGATCAAAATTATTCCTGGACAATTAGGTAGCCTATACTCACTCGATTGTACATCTTAATTAATTATACATCAAACAATGTTCATGACATCACAGAATCTAACCATTTAAGTTCAACAGCGGTTTCCAATTAAAGACTTAAGGTCATTAACTTCCCTGGAAAGTGATCTTCAATCCTGTCCGGAAACGAGATAAAAAGTAATAGGTAAGAGTCTCAGTTGTGCGTAGTTTCCTGCTGTTATCACTCTGTTCTGGTTGTAATTACTGTTATAAGTAAATGGTGTGTGTGATCAATCATAGTGTTTTAGATTAATATTGACAGCATGCTTAAAAAAAAATTGGGTACTTGAACTTTGATTTCTGGGTGGAGTGGATGTGGAGGACATGGTCTGGCGAATTATGAGGCAGGCAATCAAAAATGACTTGGCTAAAGTGGTGAACTGGAGAGGTGTAAATGGGAAAACACCAAACCAAAGTTTAAAGCATAAAAACATTGTGATTGATAAGTGCATCTTTTATCATAAGTCTTTCTGGAATCCCCCCCCCCCCCCGTGTCATTAATGTTGAAAGTCATAGTCCTTAGATTAATTAACCATAACTGGTGCTGTCTTAAATGCATTTTTAACTCTGTATTAGTATGCTCCTATTGTAGAGGCTGTAAGGTGAAATCCTGTATGTGCACACAATGAATCTTTTACATTGTTTTTTATGTTAAGTATATTTTATTATTTTTTGCACATCTGTAAATATGAGTTGTATTTTATTTGTCTTTTGTTTGTTGTGTTTGTAACAGTTTTTTTTTTTTTTTCTTGTATTGTGACTGTTTATTTGTTGCTTTTGTTTTGCCTTATTCTAGTGTTATTGGTTTATCTTTTTCCTATTGTTTTTATTTTTTACCTGGTTGAGACACTATAAAACACTATACTGCATTTTCTTTGTTTTGTCTTTTAATTATACCTTGCACAATATATAAATATTATTTAAGGTAATTTCTGGTTTAGTTTTGGAATTACATTGGTCCAGTTATGGCTGTCTTCTGGAGCTTCTGGAGTTGTTGGGTAAAGGTGGTGGCAGTTTGGCTTTTGTCCGGCTGACATCTGGGGCTTCAGCACTGTTGTGGGCCAGTTATGACTGATTTCTGGGGACACTGCGGATGAGTTGTGGGTGAGTTTTGGTTGACTTCAGGCACAGTTCTAGTATTCTTTAGCCAAGCAGCTTAAGGTCCATTCGACGAGAGAGGGCCGTGGTGGTCTGTGGGCCACAACAACCCGATAAGGCCCACAACCAATTTGCTATCTGGGTAGTCACTGGATATTGGTATAGGGATTTGTCCCTAGCCTCCCTACTAACTTCTATGCCCGATTTATTCAGCCCATGAAATAAACTGTTCAATAACATACCAGCTGAGTAAGTATTAGGCTACCATCATTTATTAAAATTGTTTTGGCCTAAGTAGTATCACATTAATAAATGTTTTCTGCATTTATTACCATCTGTGGCGATTGTGTTACAGTGGTGCCAAAGCTGTAAAGTGAATTGAATTATAGATGGATATTTATCATACAACAATACATCGTGGCGCAATAAAACTAACATCGCCAATAATAAGGGAAACGCTATTTATGATGACGACAGTGTGTGACTTTTGTAATATGTGGCTTGGGTAACGTCCGTGTTTACTCCACCTATCGGTGCAGCCTACTGATTCTACTGAGTCCCGGTGAGCCTGATGGATTTACGCCTGCACTAAGACACTATTATTCTGCATTCGGACCGTTTATGAAGTTAAATGACATGGACTGCATGTGCTCGTCACGATGAGGGTCTGTCGCATTTCCGTTCAGCTGCGAAAAATGACCTTTACGTGGATCAAAATAGACGGAAAGTTAGTCGGAGGAAGGTGAAGTAAAGTGAATATATTAGCAAGCAGCGCTAGCAGCGCGGCTCAAACAACACGTATTTGATATTTACATGTTGTTTGATTCAATATAGTGGAAATGTAAACGTTTAAATAGTGTTTTATATAGTTTTTGTGTCACCCCGCTGTTGCTAAGTTAACGTTAGTGCTCTCAAGATTATTAGCTTGACTTGCTAGCAGTCATTTGAACTAAAGTTACCTCTGAAGTCAGAAAATGTTTGCCAGTTTATTTACCACTTTAAGTATATTTTACGTTCGTTAACTTTTTAGCTTTGTCGTATAAACGAAAATTTCCAACAGAAATCGTTCAGAGGTGATCTGTCATAAGTGTCAACTGTCTCCGATGTTTCTTCTAAAACTCCTTAGCTGAAACACAAAGACTGTTGATATAGTTGAAAGCCTTAATGCGTATGGCATAGGCTCGGATTGTTCGTGAGAAGGATAAATATTTGAGTTTATTTCTCTTCTGAAATTTAGAGGAGACACTTGTGAGAATGCAGGGTCTTAATAACAGAATTGCCTACACCTCTCCACTTGTCTCCATTTAATCTCATTGCTGTATCTGAAACTTTAGAGATTTACAATATAACGTATAAAACATGCTGTCAGTTTGCTGTAATCGCATTTATATTAGTTTACATGAATAGACGTCCATATAGCTGTGTACATTAGCAACCTGCTTATCGATAACTTTAATTTTGAATGACCTCAGTATTGATAAGCTACAAAGAAAAAATGTCTGTGTACTCAAAACTACCCTCTGAGCTGAAGAAACCCCTTGTGAGAAACACCATTGTCCTTCTTGTTGCTCTGTATGGGGCAAAAAAACTTTCCCCTTACATTTATGGCAAGCTCAAGGGAAGGACTAGTAAACAGGTTAAGGGCACCGACCCGGTTACCACCAATAGAGAACCCCAAGAAGTGGAAGTTGCAAAGAAAAAGAAAAGCTCCCCGGCTGTGAACCGCGAATTCTTTGAGAGGTTGATTCGTCTCTTGAAAATCCTCTTTCCTCGGCTTTTCTGCAAAGAACTCGGCCTGCTCGGTTTCCACTCTCTAGCTCTCATTTCACGCACATTTCTCTCCATCTATGTAGCCAATTTGGATGGGCAAATAGTGAAAACCATTGTGAAGAAAGACCCCAGGGCGTTTGTGGTTGAGTTAACCAAATGGCTGCTCATTGCCATTCCCGCCACCTTTGTGAACAGTGCCATCCGTTACCTGGAGGGTCAGCTGACCCTCGCATTTCGCACTCGATTGGTCACCCATGCCTACATGATGTATTTCAGTGACCAGACCTATTACCGTGTAAGCAACATGGATGGAAGGCTGGCAAACCCTGATCAGTCTTTGACCGAAGATGTGGTGATGTTTGCTGGCTCTGTGGCTCATCTGTACTCGAACCTGACCAAACCTATCCTCGATGTAGTGGTGACCTGTTACACACTCATTAAAACAGGCGAGTCGAAAGGTGCCAACACCACATGGCCCTCCATCATAGCTGGCATTGTGGTGGCGTTTACTGCCAAGATTCTGAGAGCGTTCTCTCCCCGCTTTGGTAAACTGGTGGCCGAGGAAGCCAAGAGGAAAGGCGACCTGAGATATATGCATTCACGCATCATCGCCAATTCAGAGGAGATCGCCTTCTATGGAGGACATAAGGTACATTTTCTGTCTCCTAATAACTCAACTTCATGTCTTTCCAAATGTGCATGACTTTGGAACACAAAAGGAGATGTATAGCAGTATGTTCATGCTGCTCTTTTTTTATACTCTGAACACAGTATTAAAAAAGTTAATTCACCCCAAAATGAAAATGAGCCAAATTAGCCCATGAATTACTTACCCTCAAATAAAGCTCATCCATTCATAATAAAAATTGTCTTACACGGCTGTGGAGGGTGAACAGAGGCCTCCTGTAGCGAATCCGTGCTTTTTTTGTAAGAAAAATAACCCTATTTAAAAGTAATAATCAATTGTTGTACACTGATGCAGCTTCGGGTGGATGACGTAGGATGTCGGCCCTTTAAATTTTTTTATTATTATTTATGATATTTAAGAATAATTGTTTAATATTATTGTTTATTTTATTATTTTTATTTTATATTTTATGTTGTGTTGGCTTTAGATAAAAATCAATTGTTAATGCTATTTATTTATTTTAGTAACAAATGTTAATATTATATCCTTATACAACATTTAATGATACTATTATATGTTTTGGATTAAAGTCCCTATTATGGGTAATGAAAGGTTTATATTTTTGGTTTTGGGAGTCCCCAAGAACAGGATGACCTGCGTGCAAGGTCAAGAAACAATTTCATTGTCTTATAATATGCTTCTCTGTGTACACCGTTACCGGGGAAACCGCCATTTTTACAGCTCCAAAAGCAGCACCTAGTGGCAAAGAATGAATTTGCACCTTCATTCAGACCAGTGCTTAAAGACCAACAAGTGGGTGGGCAATATGGTTATGTTTCATTTTAAGGTCAAAAATGAATTTTCAATGATTCAGAGTCGACTCTTTCTTTTGAGAGACAATAACTTTATACTTGGTAGGGTTGGGTACCAAAACCCGGTACAAATATGGAACCGGTTTGCACCGAACCGAATCAGCACGCAGATTTCAGTGCCTCATTTTGGTTCCTCTTAAAAGGGTACCCCCGAAGCAATCTAAAATAGTCCGAATATAAACACTTATTATAGGTGCACCCTAGTGATTCAGGACAAGCCAAAAACACGGTTTGGAAAATGGATTCATGGTGTACTCTATTATTATACACATTTTTCTACATTTTGAACACAAACAAAGTTACGGACCGCAGCTCTGATTGGTTATTTTTTACCGGGAGCGATGGTGTTTCTGCAAATGGCAATAGGAGCACTGGGAGGAGCCAGAGGAGCTTGATTTTTTTCACAGATTATCTGTCTCATATTCTACTGTCAGGACATAATGACAGGTTTAATAAATATGTAAAAAATATTTTTTTACAAAAGTTCCCTACAGAACCTTTAAATGTCATATGAAAACGGCGGAAGATCTGTCTTCTCTCCGTCTTTCAGTGTGCTCTTCAATCCACAGTCCGCGAGCGACTCAAACACAAACAGAGGACACGAGCTGTGTGTTTATCGATAGATTGTTATAATATCTGTATCTGTGCAGTTCTTTTATCATAAATATGGTTTACAAAAGGTCACGAGGAATCAATCGGTTTCTCATCTACTGTAAAGTTTTTACTCCATTCACAGCTCATCATACCACAGCTGTCTCCTCCAGTGAAAATCTAGCCCTTAACACATATGAACGTATACTTTAATTACACTTATTTAAATATACTTCATTTAATTATACGTACTTTATGCATACACTACTGTGCAAAAGTTAGTCTTTAGAATAGATTATTATTAAAATTAATGGACAAATGAATGTTTGGAAATGTAAACCGATATTTCCTTCTGAGATACTAAAGCAAAAGATATAAATAACTGGCCTAAACCCCTTTTTTTGGGTGAAAATACTAATGTGCCTTAGACTGTGGGCTACAGTACTTTACAAACAACATTGTTGCTACTTTATAAAGAATGAACATACAGTTATTCACAGAACTGATTAAAGAAAGTGACAGACAGCACTCATTTTAACTAAATATCAGAGTGATTGACTGAGATACAGTAGAAACATTATGTGTGGTTTTGTATTAAATAATGACCCAGACCATGAAATACAATTATTAAGTAAGGGATGCTTGGGAAACGAGAGTATCCAAGGAGCGTGTGAATGCTATGGATTTATTTTAAACTGTTTTAATGTTCTTTAATGTTGTCCTTTTTAAGCTTTTTAAATTGTATTTATGTATTTTTATAGAAGTATCGGTTCAGGCAACGTTTAGGCACCTGTACCGTTTTAAAAGTATTGAAATGGCACCAGTATCGAATAAAACCCAATCGATACCCAACCCTAATACTCGGTTTTCAGATTTAACTTTCAGATTTAAGACTTGGCAGCATGTTTTCATTCACTTAAAGCTGTTACACACTGCATTAAAGGTAATAAAAATATTTTTTTGCTCAGAAACATCGAGAACATGAGCACCAGGGAAACAGTGAGTGTGCACTTTACATTTAGCTAGGGTAGCATAGATGTGTTGGATGATTGAGTCTCCAACGATCACAGAGTCACATGGAGTGATGTGGTTCTGGGTGGAGACCTGGAAGACCAAATGTGAATCACGGTAATGAATATGCACGATATTGTTATCATGGGCAATTCTAAGTCCCGTGAATAAATATAAATTATTCTGAATTTGGAATGCATTTTAGGAATACTTTTCCAATCAACTGGACAAAATGCACAAGACCGCTGTATGATACTTGAAAGAGTGCGCACTCTGATGTAAACAAGCATGCATGAGAAGCACATGGGGGAACACTTGAGAGATGCGCTGAATGAAAGCACATTCACTCTCTGACAGCAGATGGCGCTAAACTACAGAAAATGCAGCCACTACCCTGGAAACCCCATAAATAAAGCAGCTGCTACTTTCTGAAATGTATTTAAATAGATTTAAATAGCCATACAGATTTGTGGATTTGCTAAGGTGTTCATCACAGCCCAAATACTTAAATATTTAGGCTTAATAGGCTATTTATTTTCAAACATATTTTACAGTTTAATCAGGACTACAAGTGTTTTGATCATTTATTGTTCATTCACACTTTACATTAGGGCTTCAGTAGTTAACATTAGTTAAATAATAAGTTAACAAACTGCCAATGAAAATTTTTCTGAACATTCATTCATTAATCTTAGGTATTTTATAAGGTACTTTTAACAAAGATTAATAACTTCTGTGGCAAATGACGCTATTGCTCATTGTGAAGGTTAATGCATTAACTAAGGTTAACTAATGAGGTCTTATAGTGATAAATATTATATGAAAATAAACAAGCTGTAAACACTCTTTAGTATTAAGTCTCAAATGTCAACTATCGGATTGGTTTCCTCTTTAAATAATAAAAAAGTAAAAATATGAATGGTATTGTAATGTTGTACTAAAACCCGTAAGGTAACATGTTGAAATAAAAATAAAATGCTTTTTAAGCACACAGAATAACATAAGTGGACTTAGAATGATTAATTGCTGCTTTGAACGATTACGTAATTGTGGTATTCATAATTGTTTTCACAATTAGAAATTAGATTAATTGTGCAGCCCTAAGGTTAAGTAAATGATGGCAGAATTTTGATTTATGGGTGAATTTTCTCTTTAAGACTGTAAGACAGGTGTTTGAGGTCATTTTGTTCATGTGTCAGAATGAAAAAACAGATGTCCCTGCTGAACAAACAGTGCCCCATGCCTGCAATGGGAAATGTTCCCGAAATTCAGTCATGTGGCCAGAGAGAAGTTCATAGAGAGAAGTCATGTGATGTGTCTGAATACAAAGAAGGCCCTGGAATTGGGGCAAAAGTCTATGTTCGCCTCTTTAACCCAAGGCCTTCACTTACACACACTGCACTTAACTCTCCTTAACCTACATGATGATTTTAATATGCTCTGATGTTATGCTTAAAATGTATGTTTCTTATTAATACAAAAAGGTTATGAAATGACATTATCTTGAATCAAGAAGCCTGATTGGACACTTTATTATTGGAAACCAACCTGTGTGTGAGCTTGTGGTTCCTCAACTTGATGTTATCTTGTTGCCTGTGTATCTGCGTGTATGCGTGTCTGCGTGTGTGTTTGCGTGCCTGCGTCTGTGCCCTGCGCAGATCGAGATGCTGCAGCTGCAGCGGAGCTACACGGCGCTGTCCAAGCAGATAAACCTCATCCTGTTCAAGAGGCTGTGGTATGTCATGCTGGAACAGTTCCTGATGAAATATCTCTGGAGTGCATCGGGCCTGGTCATGGTCGCTGTGCCCATCATCACTGCCACTGGATACTCGAAATACGGTATGGATTATGATTTATTATTATATATTTTTAGTTTATTTACATTATGATTATCTGTAGTTCCTGTTCTTCTCTCTACATCTGTGGCTCCAGACGTTTTGTCTGTGTGATTGTTTCAGTCCCAAACTTCTTTGGACGTCCTTGAGCGTGTGTTGACATGGTGTTCTTAAAGGGGACAGTTTGATACAATTGAATTTTTTGTACCACATATTCATTTATACAGTAGCGTTCAAAGTTTGGGATCAGTAAGATAATGTTTCTGAAATTCCAAGGCTGCATTTATTTATTTGATTATAAATATAGTAAAAACTGTAATTTTGTGAAATATTTGAAGAATTGAAAATGAGTCTTTTTTATTTAAGTATATATTGAAATTAGGGGTGTAACGGTTCAATACGAATACGCGTATCGTTACACCCCTAATTGAAATGTAATATTCCTGCAATCAATACTCCAGTCTTCAATGTCACATGATCCATGAGAAATCATTCTAATATGCTGATTTGCTGCTGAAGAAACATTTATCATTTGTTCAACATCATCAACATTTTTTGCAGGATTATTAACTGAATAGAAAATTAAAAAGAAACATGACATAGAAACATTTTGTAACACTATATATGTCTTTATATAGTCACTTTTCAATTTAATGTGTTGGTATAAATTTTTCATTTTTTATTAATATTATACTTTTTTTTTTTTACTGACCCCATACTGCTCTCCATAATACTTCAAAACAAGATCTCTAAAATCTGAACGACGTGTTTGCTGCTCTTTCACCTTTATTATATTTATTTATACTTTCCTCACAGTCTTGTTCTTGTGAAATCCTTTCAGATTCAGAGGATGTAAAACAGGCAGCCCTGGGGATGAAGGAGGAGGACTTGGTGAGTGAACGCACACAGGCCTTCACCACGGCCCGGAACCTTCTGAACGCCGCAGCTGATGCAGTGGAGAGGATCATGGTCTCCTACAAAGAGGTGAGACGCATTTCACCTACTTGCGTTACAAAGAGTGCTTTCAAATCTAGATTTCATCAGCAAAATAAATATATGAGCAAATAAATACTAAACAATTACAGAGAAAATGCATTGAGCTTTTCTATTTTAAATCAATAAACCTAAACAATTTTAAAGAACCAACCACAGTTTGCTTTTTGTGTTTGATGTTTAGGGGTAGCCAGTCATCTATAAACCTTATGTCATGTTAATTTAGCAAACTTAAACACTGTGCATTCAACTCCCAGTAAATCATTCCCTGACTAGTCATTTCAGTCATTGCTTATACAAGGTTACATTTCTAAATGTGGCTAAAAAGTGCCGATCTCCTCACAGATCACAGAACTGGCTGGATACACGGCTCGTGTGTATGAGATGTTCGAGGTGTTTGAGGATGTGCGTGTCGGAGTGTACCGTCGTTCGGCCTCAGAGGTGAAGCCAGAAAAGCCAGGGACGGCTGGGAAGATAAAACATGGCATGAGAGTGGAGGGACCGCTGCAGATCAGAGGTCAGATCAAGTTTATTTTGATCTGTTTCAGTTGTGTGTTGTGTAAGTGTCTTTGCTATGTTTGATATAGTGTACTATCTACAGCTTCAGGAAGTTAGAATACTTTGGACTGTATAGCAGTTTTCTATATGCAGATGGCTTACTACATCTGAAGAAATATATCCTATACAGTCATCCAATTAATAAATACTGCTCTTTTAAATTAACATTCAACCTAAAATTAATCCTGGAAAAATAAATCACTGGTTACACAAACATATTAAGCAGCACAACTGTTTTCAGCATTGAAGATTATAATAAGTGTTTCTTGGGCAGTAAATCAGCATATCAGAATGTTTTCTGAAGGATCATGTGACACTGAAGACTGGAGGAATGATGCTGGAAATTCAGCTTTGATCAAAGGAATACATTACATTTTAAAATATAATCAAATAGAAATATAATATTACAATGTTATAGTTTTTACTGCCTGTTTAATCAAATTAATGCAGCCTTGGTGAGCAGAAGAAACATAAGAAACACTACTGTTCCAAACTTCTGAACAGTAGTGTATATTAAACAGTACATAGTAATAATCATTACGTTTATGTACTATACTGAACATTTTCATGAAGTAACTGTCTTGTAATGTTTGTGCGTGTTTGTTTAGGTAAGGTGATTGATGTGGAACAGGGCATCAAATGTGAAAACCTGCCCATAATAACTCCTACAGGGGACGTGGTGGTTTCCAGCCTGAACATACAGGTACATTCCTGTCTTAAACCCTTCTTGAGTCATTTTCATTTTACCAGTGCAAAATTGACATGCTAGTGTAGTAGGGATTGCATACTTGTTACATCCAACTAAAACTTCTCTCCATCTTCAAGCTGAGGAGACCGTATATTCAATTATTTCTATCACTCTGCTGCAATATCTTGTGCTCGTGCAGAGTAAATGAGTCAGGCGTCTGATGCAACATGCTGTTCTCTGCATGATTTATGTGCATGTGAAGTGTGAATATGTCAATGAGGCTGTTATCTGTTCTTTTTTCTCTAGCCTAGTTCTGTGAGTACTTCACTGATAATACAGCAATGCTAATCAGCGCCTGACCTTTTGACAGTTTAAAGTGGGTTTAGGAGATGATATATTACGAGACCCCCTTGGAGAATTTATATTTATGTATTTTGCTCATTCACTCTTACTGTGGCAATTTTTGCTTGCATCACCTGTTATCTTACATTAGCTTATCTTTATGGAATATTTGAATTAGTTTTCTCTGCCTGTGCACTGGTGAGAGATATAGTCAGTTACTCTACAATCCAAAACATGTTAGCAGGACTTAAAGCCATAAACTTTAAAGCTAGCAAGATAAGTGCAGAAAAATATGCTGGAGATTTTCCTTTGATATATTCTCACCACGGCTGTTTATTATGCACATGTTTTAGATAACGCCTGCAGAGCTGATACATTGATAGTTGACTGACAACGTGGACATGTGTAGCTTTCTTTTTTTAGCATTGGGTTAATATTTAAGGAAAATTACACATGAACTGGTCACTTTTCTTGAACGGTTTTAATACACTTTCATCTTTGCAGTTTTGTAGTCTTGTGGATTTAAAAAATACAAATATATTAACATATATTATAATTTATATCATAGTTATATTTAAATAAAACTATTACAAATATTTTTTTTTTATTTGATATATAATAATAATTTTTAAAATGTATATCTTAAAAAAAATGTTTTATTTCATCTAGTTTCCAAGGCAGCATTTCTCATTTTAGGTTAGTTTAAGTTTGTACTAAAATAACAAAAAATACTAAAATAAAAATCAAATAAATAATAAACAAAAAAATATAGGCTTATATAAAATTAAATTAAAAAAGTACAAAAAATTAAAAAAGCACACAAAATATTTTTTTTAAAACTAAAATATTCAAACTAAAAACATAAAATATAATTGTATTTAAAATACTATAATGTTATTTAATTTGAATTCTAAAATGATATATATTTATATAATACATTTATATAAATATAATTGATATAATACACTGAATTAAATATTTCTGTAATATAGAGTAGAATATAATTTCTTAAATACATTAATTTATTAGAAATCAAATAACTAAGTGACCTTAATTTTATAAATTAATATTAATGTGGATATTAATGTAGTATTAAAATGTCTGCACCTGTTGTGAATCCAGGGTAAATTTGGCTCAAAATGAACTGTCCACATCAGTACACAGCTTACACACAATTATTATGATATGACACCCATTGTTTGTCTGTTAAATGTACTATTTCAGTGAGTATCTTGTCTTGAATGCGCTAGTTACGAATAGACACATTTCTTGAGTCTGGATTGAGAATCTGCTCCCTTATGATTAATTCATGTTTCCTGCTATATTCTGAGAAATGGGTCATGTGTACCCCAGTGTGACCCCCCTGTGGTCTACCCCGGACAATGTGCTGATTATATTCCGGTCGCGCGTTAGTGTGCTCTTAGGGTTTCCACAACAGCGCCTCGATTTGCAGGGGCGGCATGCTGCTAATACCCTCTCTTAGCCCTGATATCGCAGTCATGCGGTGCACTCATGATACAATGATCATTACCCACAATGCATTCTCAGATCGGTTTTGTAGCCAAAAGAAAAGGAAGAAAGCACGGTAGACTATGATGTCATAGATAAAACCTAGCATGGAAGCCGGAGGGAATGTGGCGGTGCTTTGAGGTTGTTACATTTTTGGATGAACTGTTCCTTTAAGATTAATTTGTCAGCTCTTTCTGGTTAGATCTGCACTTTGTTAGCCATCAGAATAAAGTCACTCGAGCAGCTTGTCTCTATACTTAGTATTATCATTAACGTCGCTTCCAGATGTTTTGAGCCCAAATGATTCACATTGGTTTGGTGTTGTGTTGAAGGTCTTTTAATAGTAGTTGACGCTCTAGCAGGAAGCCGTGCTGCTCTATTTATGTGTGTCTGGTGAATGGATGGCTTTAGCATAATGACAGGGTGTAGAGAGGGAGCGATCTGTTTTTCTCAGTGTGTTGTGCTGCAGAGAGGCCTTTGAAAACCATCAAGCGTTTCCCATCACAGTGGCTCCTTTTAACCCTGTGGCTTTACTGAATTTGTAAACACATTTAGCTGTTTCCCGTGGTTTGTCCCTCTGTGCAGCTTTCTCTCTCTCTGCTACGCGATCCGCTGCATGTATGTTCGTTCGTGTCTTTAGTAACATGTAAGGGTAAGATGCTGGGTCTTTTTCTTCCAGGTTGATGAAGGCATGCATCTGCTGATCACAGGCCCCAACGGTTGTGGAAAAAGCTCTCTCTTCCGAATCCTGAGCGGCCTCTGGCCCGTCTACAGCGGAGTGCTTTACAAGCCATCACCCGAGCACATGTTTTACATACCTCAAAGGTACTGACTCCACTCTGTGACCTAAAAAGTATGCACTAAAAGTAAGCACTTCTCTGGTGAAGAGAGTGTGTAGTAAGGAGGGCTAGATTTTTTGTCTGGGGTTTATCATGTCAAATGAAATGCAAAATTAAGCAATGTTCACTAATATCAAAATGATTTTAATGCATTTTCAAGTTGCCATTAAGCTGAGTTTTGCAATTTCGGCTTTTGTTGTCACTTTCAGTCTGAATCTCTAACCATTAGGCCACGATTTACCCCAGTATAGGCTGTGGATTTCTCTTTGTGCAGGTTCAGGACCCAGTACTGAGACGCAGTCTGCTGGATTTTGTTTAAGAATTAAGATCAATTAGAAGGCAGAGACGTGGGTGTGCGTGCATGTGTTTATTTCCATTTCCCACGCCGTGCCAGGTTAATTAGCGCTGATGAGTGTGCTGATTAAAAAGAGGAGCACAATCCAAAAGCAGTCAGCACATATGGTGCTCCTGTGACTGCGTAACATGCCGGCTTCATTACAAACCCAACAGGAGTACAGCATCGCCTCGTTCTCATGATCACACAACGGGACGTGTCCAACATCATTTCGAACCAGCAGCTGCTTGTCATTTGGCTCGCATGCAGTTCACTGAATGTCTCTGCATATCAGGACTGTTAAAAGAGAAAAAAGATCGAATAGGACTTTTAACAGGATTTTAGAAGATGTGCCTAACGCACCGTGATTTTGAGAAGACTACATTCTTAAACACTTCACCCATTTTGCCTTAGTTTTTTGAGAATTATTAATGCAAGATGTGAAACACAGAGGATAGATGGATAAATAGATCAAACGAGACATACAGTGAAAATATCATTACATACACAGTGAAAATATGAGTGTTATTCAGAAGTAATATCTTTTCATCAACAGAATCCTGCTATTTTAATCCACTAAAAAAGATGTGGACTCAAGTTTCCTTTGAACTCATCTGTAACAAAGAGAACTAGATGATTAAATCCCAGGATTTGGGATTCCTGATTGTTTTTCTTCTCTTTTCAGGCCTTATATGTCGGTGGGAACGCTGAGAGATCAGGTCATCTATCCTCACTCTGTTCAGGAGATGCAGGAGAAAGACATCACTGACCAGCAGCTGGAGGACATCCTCAAAACTGTGAACCTCTGCTACATCCTGGAGAGAGAAGGAGGTAAGAGACATCACAGGAGCATCTTCAGATAATATTCACCGGATGGGAATATGTAATATATAAATACTTTTTCTTTGGTGAGATTGGAACTACTGTAACTATGTATGTTCAAGATGGAATATTCTGTAATTACCATTCAGAAGTTTATGATCAGTAAGATTAGATTTTTTTAATTTATGTAAAAAAATTATGTTTTATTTGACAGCGTTGCATTAAATTGCTCAGAAGCAACAGAAAAAACGTGTAATGTTCCAAAAATTTATATTTCAAATAAATAGAATAAATGTTTTATTAAGTATCCTAAAAAAATGTATCATGGTTTCTACATGGTTTCATGCTATAAGCATGTTTCTGAAGGACCATGTGACACTTAAGACTGGAGAAATGATGCTGAAAGTTATAGAGTAACTAAAGAATAGTATTTAAAGAAATAAATGACAGTTCAAAATCTATTCAATTTGAAAAAGTTATAAGACTTATTTCAAAAACATCAAAACTCTTATCGACCTCAAACTTTTGAACAGTAGTGTACACAATCTGATAAGTGAATGTTTATTTTCACCAGTGTTGCAGGATAAAAGCAGGCACAGCACATTTGCTGTACTGGATGTAAAGTGTTGAACTAACAATTTTTTTTGGTTAAAATATTAATAGCATATAATTAATAATGCATGTTTACATTAATCAGTAATATGGAAGAAGCGAAACTGCATTAGTAGCAAACATACGTTATTGTTAGTATTTAAACATTTTTAAATCTTGTCAGGTTGGGATGCAGTGAGCGACTGGAAGGATGTGTTGTCTGGAGGAGAGAAGCAGCGGATGGGCATGGCCAGGATGTTTTACCATAAGTACGTCTGCTGACATTTTGACTGACATTTTATTAAATATTATATACACTTCCAGGTAATTTGAGGCAGAGGCATATATTATATTTTTACACTATGCTTAATGCTGTACTAACATCTGTTTGAATCCAATTTAATGTTAGTTAAGAATCAGGGATGTTACTGGGATATCTTTCAGTTGCTTGAGATAATTGGTAGAATGAGTTCGTCTGTCTAAATAAAAAAAAAAAAACACTTTGAATATGTTAAGTTATGATACATGCAAAAAAAGCTGCTCATGGTTTCCTTAAAGCCACTAAAGTGATAAATATTCAATTACTGAACGCATTTAACAGGATTCAGTGAGTGTTTTTTTGAATCTATACAGAGGGCTTGGACATTTGAAGCCAGCAGCTGCTTTAGGGGAGATTATTGTAGAACCACTGAGATATTTATTAATGGGGAAGAAAAAAAAACCCTAAGTCAGAATATAAAAAATTAAACTATTCAACTGCCAACTATTGCTTTTAAGTCTGCTTTATAAGTCCCTAACAACTTGTGTGTTTAAAGCTGATAAATCTCTGGTTTCTCTCTAACAGGCCTCAATACGCCCTCCTGGATGAGTGCACGAGTGCTGTGAGTATTGATGTGGAGGGCAAAATCTTTGAAGCTGCAAAGGATGCTGGGATTGCGCTTCTCTCTATTACACACCGTCCTTCTCTCTGGTGGGTTTTCAGTCGTATGAAAATGAAGAGCAGTTCCTTTATTGCTAGTCAGGAAAAAAAAGTGTATTTATGTTCGTAAGATTAAAGGGTTCATATGATGCAAAACAGGATTTTTCATGCTTTTTTGATGTAGAAGTTTGATGTACTTTGTAGAAATACTGTAATATTCAAAACACCCAGACCACCCAGACAAGTTATCCAAGAAAGCTGCAGTAATGGCTTGTTGAAGGTGCTGAATACTGTAGCATGAAATCATTAATGGGTGCCCTGAGAGAAAACACCTGTGTTTCTGATGGCAACAGGCAAAATAAAGAATCAAGGGAACGGCCCACGCTTTTTTCATCAGTCAGAAAACTAGCCACGATGAATCATGTTATGCCTTTGGGTTATGGAGAACGGGTGTGTGGAAGTTAGCAAGTGAATCGTTTCATGCCATCCATGAACAGATTAACATATTTATTTAAAGAAAATAATACTTCTGTTCAGCAATATGGTTACAATACAAGACTTTTATAATGTTACAAAAGCTTTCTGTTTTGAAATAAATGTCGTTTCTTTTTAACTTTCTGTTCAACAAAGAGCCCTGAAAGAAATGTATCTCGGTTTCCAGAAAAATACTTTCTGTAGGATCATGTGACACTGAATACTGGAGCAATTGCTACCGAAAATTCAGCTTTGCATAACAGGAATAAATGACACTTTAAAATATATTCAAATACAAATCAGTTACTTTAATTTGTAATAATATTTCACAATTTTACAGTTTTTACTGTATTTTTGATCAAATAAATGCAGCCCTGGTGAGCAGAAGAGTCAAAAGCATTTGGAAAATCTCAATGACACTGAACTTTTGAACAGTAATGTATATCTATATCAAGTTAGTTTTACCCTGATAAATAAAGATGGACTTCTTAGAAACATATTCATATAAACAGCATGTTTAATTTCAAGGGTATAAAGGAGGGTGCAAAAAAACTAAATTATGATAATTTATGGTTACAAGAAACCTGGATTATCCTTATAAGTAGACTTAATCAAATAGAAATAAATAACAATAGACTTTAGAAGTGCAAAATGTTCCAGAAATGTTAGGGGGAAAGCCCATGTGAGGACACAGAACAGCTTTAAACATGGTTTTATCCAGAGGTTTCTCTAGTAGTGTCTCTTTGTTACTTTCAAATCAGTCAAAATGACACACCTTGTCCTGTATTTCCTCCGTTGACAGGAAGTACCACTCCCACCTGCTGCAGTTTGATGGCGAGGGCGGCTGGCGCTTTGAAAAGCTGGACGCCTCCACACGGATCTCCCTGCAGGACGAGAAGCTCCGGCTTGAGACCCAGCTCTCGGGAATTCCCAAGATGCAGCAGCGGCTTGTAGAGCTGTGCCGCATTCTGGGGGAGGACAGCAGTCTGCCGAACCCAGGGGAAGTGGAGGAGGATGATGGGATGGAGGGAGAGAGGGAGCAACAGAAGGAGGGGGAGGAGAAGGAGAGAGATGTGGTATCTGGTGGAAAAGGGAAAGACCTTATGGAGTGATTTGCAGAGAGATGATAGATGCATTCAAGGCCAGGTGTGAGCGCGTGTGTGTGTGTGTGTGTGTGTGTGTGCATATATCAGCCCACATATGTTTTAGATGCATGCATTGACTAAATCTGTTTCTAATAGGGTTAGGAAGCAAAAACTTAATCAAAACCAGTTCCAGTTTTTTTTTAAGAGAATCGTTTTAAGGTTGTTTGGTTCCGTTAACGGTTCTAGAACGTTTGTATTCCACAAAGGATTCTTACAAAAAAACTCTGCAATAAAATATGCAAAACACCTTGATACAACTTTGCCGTTGTTATGATGATCAACGTGCATCTTATTTTTTTAGCATTATTTTTGTCAGCAATCAACAGTTGAGTGTGTAATTGCAAATTTTCATGATTTCAAAAGACAGCTGTAACCTTTTCTTTTTCACAGACTTTGATT
This sequence comes from Carassius auratus, assembly GCF_003368295.1. Taxonomy (NCBI): domain Eukaryota; kingdom Metazoa; phylum Chordata; class Actinopteri; order Cypriniformes; family Cyprinidae; genus Carassius; species Carassius auratus. The sequence goes on from NW_020526818.1 coordinate 31,938, forward strand.
ACATTTAGGGTTGTGAGTCATTCAAACCTGAATTCAGGATGTTAACCCTTGTGCTGTAAAATACCTGAACTAATTTGCATTTCCTGGTTAAAAATTATGCCTTTTAAAAAATTGCTTATACAGTTCTCATTATGCTATATTTTTCACCAAATCTAGGATTTGATATTTTCTTTCAATCAGCAGAGATTTTGTTTATGTTTTTGAAACTGATTGATCAAAGGCCTCACTGATCTGAGCTCAGTTAAAAGCATTATTTGTGGATCATTTGAGCAATATTCATTTAAAAACTGAGGTGCATAAGCTCAGACAAAGATAAGAACAGGAGAACCCGTTGTTTTTTATCCATTGCCTAAAAAAATAAATATTTTTGATTCTTCACTGTTGAAATCTCATTTCATAATTTGACAACAGGCTTCCAAGGGTAGTGAATTTAGGACAATTATTTTCCAATCATAATCCATCCCACTTCAAAAGAACCATTAACAGGACCATTGATAAAACAGAATCAGAATCAGATTCCCATCTGTAGTCTCTAGACAGAAAACGCACAGTGAGAACCTCAAAGGCTTTTGTTAGCTGTACAAAGACACTGCGGTTAGTGTGTGTGTGTGTTTGTTTGTTTATGTATGTATGTATGTATGTGTGTGTGTGTGTGTGAGGGTAGTACTCAAGGTGGGTGTGTTTTGGAGGGGGTGGGAGACAGCTGCCAACTCCACCAGGTGCGGTCGATGATGAAAGCACCTATGAAAGCTGTTCCTCTTGCTCGTTATCGCTGTTCTCCGAAGAATTCTCTGGAAATCTGCAGGACCCAGGCGGCGCGTGCGTCTGTGCGTTTGTCTTTAGGGAAAGGGTGACAGTCGAGTTTGGGCTCTGCTGTTTTGTATCATTTCAGGGGTGATATTTTCAAACTTCTAAGGAGTTGACATGAATGCTGTAGCTCAAATCCTGCCATGTTTTAATGCAAAATCAAAAAGGGGAAACTTGTCCACAGTGTAGATGATAAGTTCTTTGTTTTTCTCTAATACTAATAGATATTTGAACAGTGACCACATTCACATGCACATAAATGCTGTGTACATGTATGCGGGAATATCCTTATATGATGTTATAAACATCTTTTCTGTGATAATGTGCAAGTAATTGTGGTCAATAAGAAATGGCAAAAAATTTTATGTTTTTTTTATTCTTTAAACAATCAACAAGAAGCTATGGAAGCTTGTTCGCACCACAGAATACAATAAATAAATAATTGTTATTGCACATTTTTAATTGTACAATTCCGATTTGTTTTCTTGCAGTTCTGAGAAAAAAGTCAGACATGCAGGATATAAACTCAGAATTGCAAGATTATTATGAGACAATTATGAGATAAATCCATAATTCTAAGAAAAATGCCTGATATGTGATACAACAGTCATACTTTTTATTTTTTATTTTTTATTTTTTATTCTGTGGTGGAAACAAGCTTCCATGAGAAGCACCTTTGAAGGAAAGTTTTCCATTCAAATGAAATGTCTCTTTTTTTTCTTCATTAGATAGACATCAGTTAAACCTTCATCTCTAATCATGTCCATTAGAGGAGATAATGTTCTTCTAATAATGAAACTTTCTTGCTCTAATTGTGTAAAAAAAAAAAAAAAAAAAAAAGCCTGAGGTTAGATTGCATATGACTTTTTAGAAAAAAAACCAAAAACCAAGGGCTGTATTCTGTTGGTCTGAGCGCAGAGCCTGAAGGAACGCCCATAGACACATGATGATTAAATCAGTTCTGATTCAGCCCGAGGTGATGGCGTCTGATATGTGTGTTGTGTTAGTTGTAGGGTGATGACCACTAGAGTTAATCTGAACATTAACCAGATCTCTTCCAGCTGAGACATTTCTTTAAAGTGTCCTTAGAATTTCAGTCTTTTATGTAACGTTTCAAACTGCTTTTGTTCTCGTTGTGTGTTGATTCCACAAGGTCAGTCACTTGAAAGATGTTAAAGGATTGTAAGATTTAATCACAAAGAAATTTCCATTCAGAAGAAAAAGCTGTCCACAATATTTCTATGACATTGAATTTAATAATGTCTGTATTTTTTACTGAAATATTTTATAATGTGAGATTTTGCACACCTAATGCACAGATGATTTTGTATCTTGAACCACAAATTGGTTATATTTTCATTGCAATAATTTTTCAAACTAATCTTTTACCTTTGCTAACGCAAACAATTTTGTATTGTTTTCTTTAGGTATGACTATGATAAAAGAGATTGCAATGTAATTGATTCAATATTGGACCCTTTGCACATTTACCTGAATTATTAAAAATGTATCTTTACAGTCTAATAAAACATTTCCTCTTGAAAACATCTCTCCGTTCTTTTATTACATATGCATTCAGAAGGAAATTGCCAAGTTGGTTCAGATGACTTTTGTGCTTTCTCTGAACAAAAACTGTTCACTGCACTCTTAATACATTTTAGAGTGAGTCTCAAATCCTCATTGCATAATATTTATATTTGGGCTTAGGAAGCTTCTTTTTCTATTATTCAGACAGATACACAGAGACAGATAAATGGATAGATAGTGCGACAGATTGGTGACTTGTATGGTTTTCTATCCATGTGTAGATAGATAGACAGCCAATTAGATGGACAGATAAATGGATGGATGGACGGACAGATAGACAACTGGATAGATAGATAGATGGACAGATAGATGGATGGAAGGATGGATAATAGACCGACAGATAGATAGATGGATTGATAGATAGACAAATAGATTGATGATAGATGGCTGGACAGACGGACGGATGGATGGATGGATGGATGGATGGATAAATAGACAACTGGATAGATATACCGACACAGACAGACAGATAGATAGATGGATGGATGGACGGATGGATAATATATAGATAGATAGACAAATTGATTGATAGATGGATGGGCCGACAGATAGATAGATAGATAGATAGATAGATAGATAGATGGACGGATAGACAGACAACTGGATAGATAGACAACTAGATAGATAGATAGATAGATGGATGGATGGACGGATGGATAATAGATTGATAGATAGACAAACAGATTGATGATAGATGGATGGGCAGACAGATAGATAGATAGATAGATAGATAGATAGATAGATAGATAGATAGATAGACGGATGGATAGACAGACAACTAGATAGATAGATAGATAGATAGATAGATAGATAGATAGATAGATAGATAGATAGATAGATAGATAGATAGATAGATAGATAGATAGGCATATGATTTAAGAGATGTTCAGTAAAGAGATGATGGATTGATATGTTTAATCCCATGAGTGAACTAGCAGACATGTGTCCATCTCTGACCGAAGGGTGTCGCTGTGGTTCTGTGTGAAGTGTTACCGCACCGCTCCCTGCCTCAGTTTCATTCCCGTGAGAAATGACTTTCAGCTCCAGTGTGTGTCTGTCTGTCATCCACGTGTTGCGCTGCGCGTCTCGTGTCCTGGCGGCTGATTCACCGGGAAGTTTCGGTGCTCCGGGAATAACAGCACAAACCAGAGCCCTGACAGGAGCCGCGAGCGGCCGGACTTCTCCATGTTTGACACACGCTAACCAACCGCAGATTGTGCTGAAGTGTTTCTGAGGCAGGTAGAGTGACTGAACGCTGTAAACTGCAGAAGGTAAGATGTATTTACGGTTGTGACGTCACAGCGATACATTCAGCGTTTGAAGTGACATTAGTTGTTTTATGTTTGTTGCGTTTGTGCACAGTTGAGCGCTCACAACGAACCAGTTTAACACCGATACTAAAGAGAACACAGCACAAAACACTGCAGGTCATTTCGGATGAGAGCAGTTATTTCATCAAACATCTTACGTACCTTTGCGCAGAGGTGACTTTTGTTACTTTTCTATTAAAACTTGGAAACGAGAAACTACTTTAAACTAATGTAGGTAGTTTAAGGAGATTTACACACACCCACACACACACAAAGATAGATAGATAGATATTCAAATGTATTTTGAGTTGCTTATGTAAAATAGATTATTAAAATACTCACCTAAGAGTAAATATTCCTCAAGTACAGAGTGATTTTCCATTTTCATCCATTTTTGAGTATAAAAAACTCGAAGATGACTGTCAAATGGAATTATGATAGAGGGTCAAAGGTCATCACATGTGGTGGTTTAGATGTAATAACACACCCTGAATGGTTATATTTGCTGCCTGCTGTAGTGGAAACCACATTAGATGGTTTAAAATGACCACAGGACTGGCTATGAACCGCATTACATGTTTAAAATGCAATGAAAAGTGATTTGCGATATGGACTTCTATTCGTGCATTTAATGTGCATGTTAGTTCATGTCTATGTTACATGTAAGGCCCTATTATTGCACATGTTGCATGCTTGATCGGCTGCCCTGTAAGGCTCCTGCATTAGGAATAGTTCGCATTCTTTCATGGCCGGTGGCTCCAAGTGTTTTTTCAAGCTCTGGCTCATTCGTTCATGATAAAATGGCATTTCTCGTGGAAGTAATTAAGCAGCATCAAAGCCAAAGAGATCTTGTTATTTCAAACCTCTGAATCAAGTTGAGCCAGACGTGAGCTTTGGCGTGTCAGCGTTTGACTCTCTCCACCTGTTGGTGCGTGTGCAGCAGATGTGCATTGCTGTAGTTAAAAAAGTTGAGTACCTTATAAGGAAAGAGTCATTTAGTTGAGAGAGAATGCAAAAATGGATCTGTCAGAGTAGGAGATGTGTGCATTTGTCACACTGATGTGGTCTGTTAGCTACCGTACGGAATAAAACACAGTTTTCTATATTAATGGGAAAATATACCAGTGATGCTAATGATGCTGGAGGGTTGCCAGGTTGGTAAACTTCAAAATAAATAAATAAATAAATATTTCAATATTGCAACAAAAAAAATGTAATTCTTTGTGAAATGTACTAGCAGTTTCTAAGTTTACCAGCAATTTCTTGTTTCTTCACCAGATTCATATTGTTGTACTAAAACTGATGTACCCTGGTTTTAAATAAGTACCAGTACAATAACTAACATGTTAAAGAAACTAAAAAATACGTTTTGTTGACAAATCAACAGTTTACCATTTCCATCAATGATTTCAGCCTTCCAAAACCATTTCCAAAATGTCAGTGCTTCACTGTACAGTTCATTCAGATTGTCAGTGTTTGGGATTAACTGCTACGTTTATTCAGAAATGTCTCGAACTGTCCTTGTCACACAGCAGTTTACAAAAAGAAGAGGCTTTAATACTGTCTGTACGATCGTACAACTGAAGTCAAGTCCGTTTTCTGTTTTTGTCTTGTCACATTTGACATGACAAAAGTTCAATTGAGGCATGATTTCATCTTTTATTTATACCGGAGTAAGAAGCAGACCATTTAAATCGCACGTAGACCACAAAACTGACCAATGACTGATTACAGATTACACTTAGCTCACATCTGCGATCTGTTAAATTCCAAAACCACATGTTAACCTGCAAGGTGCTAGACACAAATAACACTGCCATAATTAACCAAAATGTGTGTCAACGCAACAATTTAAATGACTTAAAAAAAGGACTGACAGCTGTATGATCTCTGAGTACAATGTCCAAAACTTGTTACTTTTTCTAACGCTACCATAGTTTTCTTTGAAGTAGTTGACTGATGTAAATACCATTGTAATCATTCAGTATGGTACTTATTAAAGTGCTATAACATTACCGCTTGAGTACTTCATATAAAAGAAGCAGGTCTAAAGGTTAATGCATACATTGTGAGTGGGATTGAAACTGTAATAAGTGCACTGTCACTTTAAATAAAAGCGTCTGCCGAATGACTTGGTTAGTTAGAAGTAGCCTGTAATCTGTGAGGTTTTAATAGTCTTCATCTCAAACAAAAGATATTAATGATAGTGTTTTGGTTCAGCAGGCTAAGATGATTTCAGCAGGCTTCGTGATGGCTGAGCAGATGTGCTGCTGTATCAAGCAGGGATGTCTTGAAGCATTTTGGCTCATTTTCACCAAAATCAACACCGTGGTCGGTCCTTCACACTCCACAAGCGTGCACGAACACGAGTAGAGTTCATCAATGCCAGAAACACTCGCTCTCACTCTCTTTTGCATTGCCTTCTTCAGCACATTATGCATCCACACATGACTGCCTATGAAAACTGTCAACAGCATAACAACAGAATAATTGCTATTTTGTTCCACTGAAATGATTCTCTTTTTGTCTTAATAGCTGCCTATCTTTTTCTTTCTTTCTTTCTTTCTTTCTTTCTTTCTTTCTTTCTTTCTTTCTTTCTTTCTTTCTTTCTTTTCTCTTTGCAAACATTCTGCTTATACTTCAGATAATCTCTCTCCTTCTGTTGTTTCTCTTTCATCTTCTCATTTCCGTGGTTCTTCTTGTGGTTCAGGGGATTTTCTGTTAAACTGATTAGTCTGTGATTCGTGTTAATAATCTCTAATCTACGCCCCTCTGCACCTCTCTTATGTGCTTACTGCTGCAATACTGAGTAATGAGGCCGGTGGGTCTCATGTGGACTATATACTAGTGGTCAACCAATATAGGTTTTTTAATTGCCGGCACTGAAGCCGATATCTACAGGGCAGGGTCAGCCGTGGCCATAATGCTGATCTCTACATAAGACAGTTTAGTAATGGCAAATGAAATCAATGCATATTCATCCAACCATTATTCACCGTGTACATAGTATCTGTAGTAATTTTTTAATTGTTAAAGGAGTCATGGGATGCGACATGCACTTTTACAAGCTGAATGAAATGTGTGTTGGCAGTGTGTGTACACAACCACTGTATAATGTAATCATTTCCCTTTTCTCAGATCCAGCCCATCTCAGATGTTCATTTCAGTTAAAAGTTTTAATTTCACATTAATGCATTTAGCAGATGCTTTTATCCAAAGCGGCTTACAAAACTTTTTCAACTTTGACCCCTCTATTGTGTTTCATTCTGTTGTGCTGTTGTTGAAAACTTTCAGTCAGGAGGCATGATTACATTTATTATTTTTTATTAATTTGTCTAAATGAATGTGTAAAATTAATTTAATTAGAAATCACCCCGGTGTCTTTGACAAAAACCCAGTGGATTTTTTCAGTTGGCTTTTGGATTATTGCTGAAAATAAGATCTATGACCAATGAAAGTTTATGATTCGCACATGTTTTGTTCAATCTGAAAATCTTAACCTTTATGAATTTTGGAAGCCTAAATACAGTTGCCCTAAGTACACATGTAATGTTAAGCTATAAGACACCACGGTCACATGACTTCAACATCGCCACCATTAAGCTTCCAAAAACTCTTAAAGGTCCCCTTCTTCTTGATCCCATGTTTTAAACTTTAGTTAGTGTGTAATGTTGTTGTTAGAGTATAAATAATATCTGTTAAATTCCAAAGCTCAAAGTTCAATGCCAAGCGAGATATTTTATTTAACAGAATTCACCTACAAAAAACGACCCGTTTGGACTACATCCCTCTAGTTCCAGCAGTAATGACGTCACTAAAACAGTTTTTTGACTAACCTCCGCCCCTATCAATACACAAACAGGGGGGTGTGGTCTTGTTGTGCTCCAACGGAGAAGGAGGAAGACCTGGGTTTGTTTTTGACGATATGACGTCCAAACGCTGTTATTTTCATCTCGGAGTCCAATCATCTTTGTTTGGGCTTCCCAGGGATGCTGTACTTAGTTGAGATTAATAGTTACAATTTATGTTTAACTCTGTTCCCGAAAATTATAATCCACATTTTGCTGAGGACAGCTTCCTCAATCTCAATCAGTTTAATGCCAGATTCTTGAAAGATGGAGCAGTTCCCTCTTTGTCTGGAGAAGGCATTGTTTATGGACCACAAGTAAGTGTATTTTATTATTCAAGTTGGTGCGTTTAACAGTTTCTGTAACTTACTACACAAATGGCAACGCTGTTTAGCTTTGTTAACTAGATGTTAGGGCTGTGCAAAAATGAATACGTTTCATGCGCATCTCGTTAGTAAAAAATGCTCCTGTGATTATAAGTACACCTCCAGCACATGCTCCTTGCCACTTGCTTCTCAAAACTAGTCCAATCGCGTTACCAGGAGGTCAGTCTGCTGTAGAACCACTGGCCCAATCAGAACTCGTTACGTATTTCTGAAGGAGGGACTTCATAGAACAAGGAAGTCATCAGCCCGTTTTTATGACAGTGAAAACAGCGGTATACAGATAGGTGAATTGTGTGAAAAATACTGTTTTTTTACACGCGAAACATTAACATGTTATATTCCACACTGTAAACACAATCAAAGCTTCAAAAAAACGCGAAAAATGGGACCTTTAAAATCATTCTAAAATGTAATTAGAAAGTCTAAGATGGGACCACATTTAATATCCCCAAGAAACTCAGAAAACAACTGCATCTTTCAAGACATATAAAATCACTAGCAGGAATTACTGATGCATTTTAAGCCATAGAATAAAATGGGAAATATCTTGAGCTTCTGTTAAAACATTATCTCAGACATCAGTCAAAAACCCACTTGCTTCTAGGAAGAATGAACCAGAAGTTTAAAAATTTGTTTATGGGTTTTAGGACAGCACTTTTATTAGTAGTTGACAAGGCTGTCCCATTTAGCAAATGATACAGGAAATAACACAAAAATGTGGACTGAGTTATTGACTAAGTATCAGCTGGTTTTATAGCTCATGTATTCTATTGATCAGTCTTTTGCTGCTATTAAAAGGCTTCCTGAGAGCATTTCAAGTCTGACATGTGTGGTTTAGTAACTCTGTGCTCTGTTTAAAAAAAAAACAACAACAACAACAAAAAATCATTTTTATCCATAAGCTGTTTGATAAACACATGGGAAATGTTACTCTGTGGAGTTTTTGATAAGATACAATCTGTTTTCTTTTGTGCTCCATGCAGATTCTATCATAGTTCAGGCCCATATGGGTGTTACATAAGTACTGAAATCCTTTTGTTTGCCCCATCCTGCATGGAGAAACCCCCATGTGTCTGTGCTGATGGATTAGACTGGTAGCTCTTGCCATTGTTCGTCCCTTTAATCAATCCAAGGAATTTACAGGGAAAGATTCCAAAACAATTCCCAAAACATTGTTATTCAACACAAAACTAGCTCTGGTATGGCCCTAACCAAATTTATTGATCTACACAGAAAGATACTCGAGTAAGAAAACACTGCACGCGAATATAATTGCGCTAATCACTGCAATGATTTACATACAAAATCGGTGATTATGAAGTGCTAAGTGAATTACACCCATTTGGAGTGATGTATTTGAACTACATGCAATTAAGCCGCTATTGTGTCCTTAGCCTCGGTTTTGCTTTCAGATTTGGCTTTGCTTTCCTTCAAAATGCCCGAACCTGGAGATTCTGAAGAGGTTACAAGTTTGACATTGACTGCCCTCAGCATTCAATTTGGATTATAATGGGATTTCCTTTCAGAAGGATGAGACGAACATATTCACACGCTCACTCACACCAGTGTACCTACCAACCCCCCGCTCGAACGCATACATACACACACATCGTATCGACACAAAGAAGACATCTGTTAGTGCATTGTTAATCAGTCATTTACCAACTCAGGGTTATCCCGAGGATCACAGGCGCAGAAATTGACTTTGTGAAATTAAATTAAGGAGGACCCATATGATAAGGGGTGTTTATTGACTATTACTTGAATTTCCGATGAGCTAAATGAGTCTTTAACTGCCATTGTTGTGGTTTTGTGTTGCTTTTATCATTAGGTTACTGTGTCTGTTTGGCGAGTACTCGACTACGCATTCATACAGGTATGCAAAATCCCATCGTAATGATTAAGGATGTATATTAGGAAAGAAAGCAGGAATACAGGTCTGACCAGTCGAATGGTGTGTGTTTGTCAGTGTTTATGTTGGAAATGTGTATGTGTGTGTGCTAAGAGAGGACTGGAATGACAGGCGGGGAAGGGGGATGGGGTCGCATGCATCAAACACAAGAGAAAACGCACGGCCGAGACTCAGCAAGCGGCCAAAGGCCAGGAGGAGGGAGGAGAGGGCAGATTTTGGCATGCTTGTGTTGTTACACCTGCTCCAGAACAAGATTAACTCACCCTCACTATTGAGTGTCTTATCCCTAGAAACACGCTAGCATATGTCTAAATGTGTGAGCCGTTTTGTTTGTTTTGTCTCTGTCCGTTTAGGGATTAGTGCTACTGGAAACTGTGTGTGTGTGTGTGTGCACCAATGTCACGTGTTTGAAACTTTCCAGGACACCCTCGCAAAAACAAAACGCTTCTCGCAGCCGCAAGACAGGAGTCTAAAATCCTTTTTGAATCTAGCAGGTTAAGCGTTGAAGGAGCTGCTTTTGATGTTATCATCTGCTGCAGCTTTGAGAATTGATTTGCTGAAAGATGCAAATTCTGGCATTGTCTGCTCACACCCGTGTTGCTCAAAAGAAATTTTCTTTTCCATCGCATGAAGCAAAAAAGTAGTTTTGCATAATATAGGCCCATGTACTGTGCTTTTATATATTTATAGAAAACATATATATTTATGCTTTATAAATATGAAATTTAGTTTTTTTATGAAAATTTGTGTGCGTTTATATTATATATATATATATATATATATATAGAGAGAGAGAGAGAGAGAGAGAGAGAGAGGCAGGCTTTTAAAATTTAATTGAATAATTAAATTATATAGTTTTAATAGTTTAATATTTAATAGTTAAAATATGGTGAATAATAAAAAATATTTACATTATATAAAAAATATATATTAAAATGTATAACAATATATACAAATTTATCATATATTTTATAATAAAACTATACATATATTAAATATAAAAATGTGTAGATATGTTTGAATTGTAGGTATAGATGCTTTTAAAGCTCTGAAGTGTCACTGATGATCATATTCAAACTTTGCAAGTTTACAAATATGAGTGACAACCAGTAAATACATTTTTCCCCCCTCATTCTGTCTATGGCAGAGGTCGACACAAAGCGCCTTTGTCATTTTTCACTATGCCAAATCAAACCCCCTTAAAACAATTATTATATGCACAATTCCCTTTTCAAATCATTGTTTGTCTAATATCCCCTCATTTTCTCAAAGTATTGCTCTGAGAGCAAAAAGCACCATAAGAGCGGCCCAAACTGCATCATTGCATTGAGCATGAGTGCAACCGCACAGCATGACCCGCTGAAAGTGCACACCGATCCACGCTGCACAGTCAAAACTCTTTAACTCAAAAATAATCTTCTCTGTGATGTCCAGGGAGTTTTGCAGATAATTGGTCATGGTTTACACAAGGGTAAACAGACTACGCCCTGCTTTTGTAGCGGTTAACTTCCAATGCTGCTGGTAACTAGGCCCAAAAGAAAGTAGTAGTAATTTTGGTGGGAAATGTGCAATGGTGCATGGTAAAGTGTGTTAGATTGAGAAGAGATTACTGCACTTTTGTTGCTAGCTGAATACATTATCAGATTAGCCAAAATGTTTAATAAACAAATATACAAGGGTCGGGGAAGGTATGCAATTTGCACATTTTTCATGTGGGCTCATATCTAAATAAAACATTCATCATTGCATCTGGAATCTGAGGGTGCAACATTTTTTTTTGTTGAGAAAATCGCCTTTGAAATTGTCCAAATGAAGTTCTTAGCAACACATATTACGTTTTCATATATTAACAGTAGGAAATATACTAAATATCTTCATGGAACATGACCTTTACATTATATCCTAATGATTTTTGGCATAAAAGAAAATGTATTGTTGGCTATTGCTACAAATATCACCATATGACTTGAGACTGGTTTTGTGCTCCAGGGTCACGTATGGAGCAGCATGGGCTTTCTCCAATGTAGAGTGACATGTTTTTTTTTTTTAATAAGAAGTCTTTTATGCACATCAAGGCTGCATTTATTTGATAAAAAAATAAATAAATAAATAAATACAGCAAAAACTTCCCAGACAGCAAGCAGTTTCGGCCCACATCTGGCCCGCATGGATTTCACACGAGCCAGATGTGGGCCGAAAACCGCTTGCTGTCTGGGTTGAATACTGTTAAGTGTTATTACCATTTAAAAGAAGTGTTTTCTATTTAAATTTTTAGTAAAATGCTACTTATTCCTGTGAACAAAGCTGAATTTTCAGCACCATTACTCCAAACTTCAGAGTCGCATGATCCTTCAAAAATCATTCTAATAATGCTGATTTGCTGCTCAAGAAACATTTCTTATTATAATTATCAATGTTAAAAACATACATTATGCCAGTATTTTGGTAGAAACTTAAAAACTTTTATTTTCAGGATTCTTTGATGAATATAACATTCATAAGAACAGCATTTATTTGAAATGGAAATCTTTTTGTAATATTGTCTTGACCGTCACTTTTGATCAATTTAATGCATCCTTGCTGAATAAATTTATTCCTTTCTTTCAAAATGGTAGTGTAAGTAATTTTTTTGCGTTTCAGGTTACATGAGGGTGAACAGACGATAACACCCTGTCTATCCCCCTAAATCTGTTTCTTTACAAAACACATTCATCTGATGGGAATTCGACAACAAACAATACCCCTGTGAACAAGTCGGTACTCGACGGCTCATGAATTTCAGATGAAGATCCTCTGAATCATATTTACAGACCCCTCTCTGATAACAGTGCGTCGGGTCATTGTGGTGGCTCTGGGAGCCTTAGTTTGTTTTGTGATGTCATAATGGGTCATTTGGTGTTTTCACGGATCAACTGTGGCGTGTATTAGTGCAGATCAAATTGTGCTGTGTGTGTGTCGGTGTGTTTGAGGTGTGGCAGTGTGGTGGGAGTGTCAAAGGGACACCCGGATTTTCTCCCTGAGAGATTAAGGCAGAGGCCAGGCCTCCTCGCTGGGTGCAGACAGATTAGGAAGCTCCCGGCTCAGACACGGGTCGCATCAAGTGTGGTGACAGAGTGTGTACTTGTGTGTGTGTGTGTGTGTGTGTGTGTGTGTTTGCGTGAAGGGCTCTTGATCATGCCAACCGCTGTGTTACTTTCCCAATGGCCTGTCATCACGCACCCAGCACAATCACAGAACTTCTGTCGAGGATGTGCTGATGGTGCCATTAAAAATGCATGACTTTTTTTGATATCCCGTGCATTTTCCCAACAGGGTTTCCGGGAGGGCACCTCTTCCTTTCCAAACAATAGTAAAATCTCCATATAAGCTGTAATTAATTTTTTTGTTCTAGAATCAGGAATCATGATTTCTTTGAAGCCCAGCAGCTATGCTATTCTTCTTTTTTTATTATTATGTAAAAAGAATACAGATTCTTTTTAATAATTTTTTTATGAATAATTTTTTAATTTTTATAAGGTTTACAGCATGGAGGAAACAAAAAATAATAAAATGAATAAATAAATTGTGAACAACAGGAGATAATGATCAAATAATTAAAATAATTTTAATTGACAATGAATAATCAATAAATAAATAATCAATAATTATATACTGAAATTAAGCTTATAATTTAGGATTTATTTATATTTATATGATTTGTTTAATTGAAGAACAATTTAAAAATAACAAAAATAAAAATAGATAAGTAAATATATACATTGTAAATTTATATAAAAATTTTGAACAAAAGGGAGGTACAGTAATGATTAAACAAATACATAGATAAATATAAATGAATGATCAATTAATACATTCTTTAAAAAATTATTTATGATTTATTTCTAATTTCTAATTAGGGATTCAATGTCAGTGAAAGGAAAGGAAAAAACATATTTTTTAACAAAAAGGAGTAAAACATTTGTAAACAAATTTTTTACATTTTGTAGGAAAATGACTTGCAGATCACCATTAATCATACGAAAACTATATTTTAGACAACATTCATATATGATGAATACCAGTTTGTCTTTATTTGAGTAGGGCACTAGTTTTATTAGGGTTCTATTCATAACAAACAGCTTTGTGTTTTTGTTTTTATGCTTAATGCGTAACAAAAAGTGGCATTGACCCATGGCTGCTTTGTCCTAAGTAGTCCTATCATACACTTTATCTCAAGTCTTGATGATTTATTACCCTGATTTATGGCCTGATTTATGGCCGTACAGTCCGTGTAGATTGACAGGTAGTCAGAAGTGTGCATGGTCAGTTTGGATTGATTTATGACTATAAGGCCTGTCAGTCAAAGCGGTTGCCATGCCACTGGGTCCTGTGACCCTTGATTGACATGGCAGAGGTGTGTAAATCAAAAGATCAAAGAGATCTCAGATTTGACTTGTGTTGTGTTTATTACTGGATATATGATGGTTGTATCTGTTACCAGAGCAGTGGGGGGGTTTCTTATGATGGTTGTATCTGTTACCAGAGCAGTGGGGGGGTTTCTTATGATGGTTGTATCTGTTACCAGAGCAGTGGGGGGGGTTTCTTATGATGGTTGTATCTGTTACCAGAGCAGTGGGGGGGTTTCTTATGATGGTTGTATCTGTTACCAGAGCAGTGGGGGGGGGGTTTCTTATGATGGTTGTATCTGTAACCAGAGCTGTGGGGGGGGGGGGGGGGTTTCTGTGAAGTCCTGTTGTTCACACCTAAAGACAGTGGGAGGTGTTTGGGTTCTTCCTGGGGAAAAAAAATGGCGGTGCAAAAGTGAGGGTTTTGACGTCTTGGCAGGATCAATGTTTGTTTAATCTTTATGGTGTTGATACCTAGGCACCAACAGGCCACATGCTCCCCGTCTACAAACACATTTGAAAAGGAGGACGATGTCTGGTGTCTTTCCAGGTGAGAATTTCAAAGAGTGAGAGAGACAATTATCTAAATCATCAACTAACCAAGCCGCTGAAGAGATAAATAATTGAATGTTATCTGGAATTAATAAAATCAAACAGGCATTTCTTAATGTTAAGAAAATACTATCCATAATATGTGGTGTTTAAAAGGAGTTGAAATCTCACGTTAATTTTAAAACCGACTCTAAACACACACACACACACACACACACACAGACACACATTGGTTTTCCATGTTCTATGGGACATCCCGTAGACGTAATGTTTTTTAGACTGTACAAATTGTATTTTGCATCACCATACATCAACCTTACACTTAAACCTACCCCTTACAGAAAATTTCTTTCATTTTAAGATTTTCAAAAACACTTCATTCTGTATGATTTATAAACTTGTTTCCCCACGGGGACAAAAAACAATCCCCAAGGATTTTGGATATTGCCATCATTGTTCCCCATAACATGGGGTATACCTGAACCACACAAACACACACACACACACACACACACACACACACACAGACACACACAGTAAATCTGAGTAAACTAAATTTTATTTATGAGCAAATTCGTATTTGTTGTTTTTACTTTGTGTTATGTAAGAAATGTTTTAATTTAATAAACTAACCTGTAGTATGTGTACTGTAAATGAACAAATATACATTTAGCTTAAACTCAGTAAAATAATTACACCTACCATTTTAAACATGTCTAAAAGATTACACATTGTGTGTCACTAAAGCAAGGCACACTGTCTATTGTCTTAAAAAAATGTTTAAATAACCTGATGACCAGCATTGTTTCTTTAGATCATTTATGCACACAAATGCTTTTTTCGCACGAGTAGAAAACTCTTTGGATGTGTTTGGCAAAAACATCATTTCTACATCTTAAATGCATGACTGAACTTTTCTCATTCGACAGAAATACTATTTTCTAATTATTTACCCGGCCTATAACACTTGGTGTAAATGTTCTTACCTAGAACAGAAAACATACACTTTGACTATTTGACTATTTTGTAGGCATCATGTAATGTTAAATGGTTTACAAAAAAAAATTTAGCACCAGCAGCTGTGATTTTCAAAATGAAAGAAATGTACAAGCTAAGGATGTTTCAACTATTATCATCATTTCCTTTTGACTCTGATAAACTGGTAATGAATTTTCTATGCAAGTGACACGATATACAGTTCTCATACTATTTGTGTAGATAGCTGTGCTAAAACATTTATGACTATTTTTGCATGCCAGCAGATTATGTCAAGGGTGTTTCACATCTAAGAATCACAATGTTTTTTAAATGACATTTTTCTTACAACTCAAGATTTAGCCATATCAAGATTTTGGACGGCCGTTCACAATTTGTTTGTTGGACTGTACGTTTTTAGGTGATCTCTGTGTGGTGTCATCATAATAGGAATAAATGAAAATTAAGAACTTAAGTTACAGTTTTTCTCTTCGAGATATTTCTTTTAGTGCAACTTTGTGTCTGTCCAAAAAGTGTGATCACATGAAGCATCGACACAACAAAAATTAAGTCTAGCTGTTTTACACTTAAAACTATTACAACCTAAACAAATGAAACGGTTCCACTGAAAGATGCCCACTCGTTTAAGTTTGAGCATGTTAAAGTTTCCACACTCCTGTGTAGAGATAAATTTTATCCATAACCTTTTGTGTATTCACGTGACCAAATCACTAAGAAAGAGAGTATAGCAAGAAAGCAAATGTTTACAATGCATATAAAATTCAGAATACAATTGTTAAAAAAAAAATTATGTTGATTTGTAAATGGTATTTTTATTAATCCACTAGATTAAGTAATCTTGTTCAGATAGCAGATGAAACTATTCACATTTTGTTTGTTTGGCCGTTTTTGTTTTAAGACTCCTGTAAGTTCATGCTAACTCTCGCGTGGGAAAGAGAGCAGGGTGAGCACATCCTATTCATTTAAGAAAAAGTATTAAACATTTGACCAAACTTTTTTATTATTTTGACAAAACACAACAACATTAAAGAATGTTATCCGTTCCTATGGCCATCTTCTTTGACTCAAATAAAGCAACATCTCTGGTGTACGCAAGCATCTACAATGTGTGTATGTGCTAAACATCTGTTTCTCCCACTTCTGCCAGATTTGTTAGATGGGCTTTTGTTGTAATACAGACACATTTGAGAACTACGATGTTCTCACTTTTGTAATGGTTATAGAAAAATTCAAAAATAACTCTTGCATACGTAGCAAAACTGACTAAAAAAATCACTGAATTATGAAATGCAAAAGTGTGTACGGCATTTGACAAAACAGGATTTTAGCTGTAATGAGCACATAAGACAAAAATTGTCAAAGTGTGACTTGTAAATATATTCTATTTTATTTTGTTTTATTTATTTATTTTTACCAGAGATAGTCGACTGATCTGTTTACATGTTGTTTTGCCATTTTCTGATGAAGAGTTTTCTCTAACTGTGGTCAAACATACAGTGCCTGTTCATAGGAATTTTTACAGCATAACTACAGCATAAAAATATCGCCCCTACATCTAGAGCTCTTGTTCATATAGCTGATGATGATGTTCACATTTTTATTTGTCGTACTCGTTAGTTTCAACATTTCTACTGGACATTAAAGAGTAGGCCTATGTGTACTCCCTTTATGTCAGAAGCATTAACATCTACTGTGTGCTAAGAATTTCTGCTTTCTCCACTTTTGGTGGATTTACTAGAGGGACTATGTGACCTTGTTGTAATGTGATTACGTTTAAGATCCATATGATTGCACTAAACCCCCTTGAATAGGTTATAGACATACTCTTTTATACAGGAAATGTTTCCACAACAGCAATATGTATCAGAATAAAAATACCTAATTTGAAAATATGAAATCCTCTCTTCTAAACTATTGTGAAAACTTTTAATGTTGATCCGGCCCACCAGCCGTGTATCTTTTTCATTGTTTTTTAGATAAAGACTATTCTCAGAGTTTGGTAAACAGGCAAAACATGAACAAAATGTAGTACAAGATGATTAAATGATTGTCAAGAGACTGTTTAAACTGAGATTGTGATGCACTTTAGAGCTTTTTTCTGGTCTACCAGTGTCACAAAGACACAAAATTTTCAATCAACTTGAAAATGAGTTCTGCCATTTTCTGTTCTGACTGTTACACTTAATACAAACCCATCTATTACACTTAAAGTTAGACATTAAAAGTCATGGATGTCACAGGAACTATTTCCTTTCTCTGTTTCTCTAAACATCACACTAAATAAACCAGAGATCACATGTAGAAAGAATTCTTTGAAAGGGGCATGTCTTAGTCCATTTTAGATGGTCTGCACCAACACATGTTTTAGATGTTTTAGGTATTCATCAGACTAACAGGTTTGATTCGGGAAACACACACAACTGGAACTAAGTTTTGTCATGTCTTTATAATTGATCTACTTTTACTTTTAAAACAACACAGTGTGAAATTATGGTCTTCGACAGCATGGGCCCCTGAAATGTTGTAGTATATCTTTGTTTTCACAAAATATCTAAACATTTATCTATCTTAAAATATTAGTTATTACGTGTTTACAAAGTTGTCATGTCTGACGTTTACATTTTTAAGAACATCTGATATAGTTTATCATCTTTAAAATTGTATAACGTATATTTCACCAAACCTTGACGCCTGAAAAACGGGTTTAGCATCAGTCCACATTTCAGTTGTTAGCCAGAAAATGCAAGTGAGCCGATATTTCATAACCCAGATAATCTACATGATGTGAAACTAGCTCACAGTTACATTAGAGTTTTGGGGTTCTAGTTTATGTTGAATAGTGTTTGTTTACTGTTCCACATGTTTAACACCACATTACTCCATTGTGAAGATATGTACTGTATAAAAGGTTTTTCACTGTAGTAGTCCAACTCTGAAACCAGACCAAACAAAAATGAGCTTGAGCCTTAGTTGAAGCAGAATTAAAATGTTTTCTTTTTATCTTTCCATGATTTGTGCGTGTTGTTCTGAACCACGGTTTCATTTTAAACATCACAATCGTATTGTATTGTCCTGTATGATTGTAAAGAGTTTTGTGTGTGTCAGTCCTCTGGATTTTTTTTTTTTTTTTTTTTTTTGCAAACAGAACTGCTGTAATGTTAGCGAGCTCTTTGTGTTGTCTGCTTTACTGTGTTTATATACGTTAGATTTCCTTAAATTTGCTCGATTAAAGTATTTAACACAGTTTTAAGTAATGTGAATGTGTGTGAATATAGAGGATCTTTACAAATATGTTTTCTTGAAATATCCATCTAACACTCTGAACCAAGACTGCTTCTTTAAATATAACATTAACACATTTTTCATGAGCTCAGACCCATTGTTTCATAAACCACAAAAAGATTAAAATGTGATTCAACTTTTTATTTCAACAATAGATTTTTGAATATACATTCATACATTGAAATAGTGAAGAAAATGGTCAAATTGGCATTACTAACAAACAAGTAATAATGACATTACAGGTGGTCTAGCCAGAAAAGAAAATCTCTACAGGCCAGCATGTTTTGTTCTATTATGTAGTTGACGTAAGTTTGAACAATTTCACATGTCATGGAACCATAATTTTTTGAAACCAACAATGTACATAAATCTGTTACACATGTACACAGACAGAGAACCTCGTTAATGTCCATCTCATCGTCACATTCAGACATCACATCCAGAATTTTTCTAGTCGTTACACAGACTGATTCTTTACTGGTAATAAACATACTAGTCAAATCAGGCCATGGGTTATTTTTCAGGCTTCTTACAACATTCATTTCATTCTTAAGATTTTTTACACACTTGGTATCTCCGGTACAATCATGATTTGGATTCTCTATGACCGCATGCATCAGTTTGATCATTTGTTCTCGGTAACGCTGTTTTAAACATAGTGTCTATGTTGTCTGTTACATGACACGCTTCCCCCGGGGTGCAGTCGCACTTCAGCTGATCATCCGTAGTGGCACCAGAACTCCAGTTGCAATCCATCTGCTTTTGCCCAGCGTCAGACATCCTTTTCAGAATTTAATTCAAGAGATAAACTTTGTACCCTAATCAATATAGAATTTTGTCACCATTTCCCAGAATCTGGACTGACTGTAATAATCCATGACGATCCAGGCCTTGTGCAATTTCAGTTTCAATTTCTGGTTTATGGTTCAGATCCGTCGAAGCCTTATTATTTGAAAAATTAGCATCAGTTTCAGACAAATTTTATTGTTGAAGCTGATTCTGTCAGTCCATGTAGATAATGTTTTGATCAACAAGATGTTGCAGTAGCTCTGTTGACCGTGCTGTAAAACCCCTTGTTCGCAGATCTAGGAAAACCTGCGATAACTGCAGAGTTTATGAGGTCAGCCGCTCACAGGGGATGAAGACTAGCCATAGTCACGAGGAAGTAGTGGTGGATCTTCTGTACATTTAACAAAAAAAAAAAAGGGTGGTCTTGTTTCTACGTTTCAAATGTTGCTTGGTTGGTTGTTGAGATGGGGGTGTTGCACTCTAAAAGTGGAGGAGGGTGAAGGGGCCTAATTAGGGATGTGTTTTGACCGGCGAAGCCTAGCTTATGTCACCAAAGAGAATTCTGTCATTTTCACTGGAAGATATTTTGATTATAGATTATGAGGTTTATTATGATTTTTGTTAAGACACTTGTTTCAAGTAACAGTAATGTATTGTGGCTTGGGAAAACTTAATCCAACAGCCATTTATTAAACATAGAGCAAGGAACACATAAAAGGGTGAGTAAACACTGAAAAAAGAAACATTACAACATCATTGTTCAGGTTTGTTATACCGAATACACTATTATCTGACTGATCATTCGGTTTAAAATAAATTTAAATTGACTGAAACAGCTTGTTTATCATTGAAAAATTGTTCTCAACATGGACTGTTTGGAGCAGCGGCCGCCATTGTAACAGGAGCATGCAGAAAGTCTTCTGTGGTTAACTATATGCCACTAAAGCTTTTTTAAGTATCACACTTGGAAAGTAGGTAGGACCCCACAAGTGTGAAACAAACAAGGATGTGACACCTTCAGTAGTCATAAAACATTGGATGCTTTAGCACATTCAGTGAGATTATTTTCATCTTAAACAATGTATGTTTTCCTTGCGAACAAAGCATCAAATTAATCTTTCTAGTAAATCTAAAGTACACTGTTGCATGGTGGTTTTGTTTACACCTTAAGTTTGTGATGACCACTAATATAATTTAATAATGTACAAATCGGCCGAGAAACTATAATTATTATGAATGTGTTAATGTTATATTTAAAAGAAGCAGTCTTGGTTCAGAGTGTTAGATGGATATTTCAAGAAAACATATTTGTAAAAGATCCTCTATATTCACACACATTCACATTACCTAAAACTGTGTTAAATACTTTAATCGAGCAAATTTAAGGAAATCTAACGTATATAAACACAGTAAAGCAGCAACACAAAGAGCTCGCTAACATTACAGCAGTTCTGTTTGCAAAAAAAAAAAAAAAAAAAAAATCCAGAGACTGACACACACAAAACTCTTTACAATCATACAGGACAATACAATACGATTGTGATGTTTAAAAATGAAACCGTGGTTCAGAACAACACGCACAAATCATGGAAAGATAAAAAGAAAACATTTTAATTCTGCTTCAACTAAGGCTCAAGCTCATTTTTGTTTGGTCTGGTTTTCAGAGTTGGACTACTACAGTGAAAAAACCTTTTATACAGTACATATCTTCACAAATGGAGTAATGTGGTGTTAAACATGTGGAACAGTAACAAACACTATTCAACATAAACTAGAACCCCAAAACTCTAATGTAACTGTGAGCTAGTTTCACATCATGTAGATTATCTGGGTTATGAAATATCGGCTCACTTGCATTTTCTGGCTAACAACTGAAATGTGGACTGA